>NC_089275.1:40141085-40444585 GCF_963678975.1 Dysidea avara | reverse complement strand
GAATCAAAGAAATTGCTTTAGAGAAACACTGCAAAAGTGGTTACAAATGGATGTCAATGCAACTTGGGAGACTCTTGAGCTTGCCATTACCAATGCAAAAAGACATCAACTGGGCTATGGGAAACTGACCTCTAGTAAGTCACACTATATGATACTAGTGCATGGAATTGGAATAAAAATTACCTTCTTTTATCACCTTAAACTATGATAGGGTTGGGACAAACTTGGCTGTTTTAGTATACATAGATTATTATTTAAATGAAAGTTTATAATCACGAATGTGCTTTGTGACAAATTAAACTGGCCCAGTTTTCATGTCTGATCATATGTATAACTACATGTATGTTATATGATTGCCTATAATATTAACATGGCTTCATTTTTTCTCTACAGTGTCTCCCTTGCAGCCAGTAAATCAGCTAAACACATCGTATGATCAGGCAGATGCATCTGGTGAGTCAACTATCGTAATAGTATTAAAACCCTTCTACCAAAAAAAAATTCAGGCTCTTTTATCATCAGCTAAGTGGACAGTGAAAGTGATAATAATTATGTATGTAACATATGCATCTACATTAGAATACAAAATATTTTTCCCCAACAGCTAGTTTATATAAATAGAACAATTTTGACTATAAAAGGCACAGTTCTTGGCTAAAATTATGTCCTTTAATTTATATACTGTGCATGTGTCTTCATTATGCAGAAGTACATACATAATCATTTCTACATTAAACTCTCACATGCATTAAGGTGTGTATTATAGGTAAAAGTATGGGTACTTTACTACTCAGGCATTGGCTTTAACTAATACTGAAAACAGTAGGATGTTACACTAGCATATTACTATATATAAAAATAAAGTATAGGGATCCAAGCAACAAAAATGGTGAAACAAAAGGAATGTATGATTGCAGTACAAAATAGCTTCATGAGACAATCTCTACATTGGCTTTAATAGGGATCTCAGAATATAAAGTAGCAAAACAAGATAACTGAATGACAATGTAACAGCATAGCTCTGTGGGGGTTAGCCTCAATATAATGAATACCACCTGCCTAAATACTGCCCCTAAAACCACCCTAGAAATATCTTAAGGGGCAAAAAGTACCTTTACTGGTACCAAGAGTTTATAATGGTGTAGGGAGAGTGTTGAACTATACTATAAACTGTGAAAAAGAACCCTTAAAGATGGCATAGTTCAAACAACTTGGTAATTGTGTTGATTGGTGACTAATTATAAGTACAGTGGGCGTATGCATATACGTTGAGAGACTGAAGCTACAGAGTGAAAGAACAGTGTAGAAAAGTATACACAACACGCTGAGAAACTCAGTACAAAGAGAAAGACACAGCCAACTAACCTAGAAAGCCATAGATATCAACTTCGCATGTGACATCTTAATTCAAGGTTACATTATGGTCGCCATTCCATGCCTTGATGTTGACAGTTCTGTTAGTGAAGGTGACACGTCTAGATGGGGTTTTAGCCATAGGGATTCAATGCAGACCACCCGACCAAACCAAGAAGGTGTTAAATCTGGGCAATCAAAAATGGTCAGATTTACGAGTGGACACAAAAGTATGTGACTACTTTACTGGTTCATTTTTCATTGGGTATAGCGAAGTTCAATACTCTCCCTAATACATTATAAACTCTAGCTGGTGCAGTGTGTTTACTGCCAAAGTATAGGGGTTTTCCCACCAAGCTACATGTATAATATGTTACACACTACATTATGCATTCGTAGGAATGCCACAATAGTTGTGACATATGACATATCGTGACTTAAAGCTCCACAATATGATATGACATACAGTGTAGGCTTCTTTATGTTGTGACATAAATATCCCCTAATAAAGCACACTTTTCCATTCATTTTGATAAATTTGATGCAGCAAATATGAGAAAAGTTAACAAATACGTATGAGCAATGTTGGCTGTTGATATCATAGTTAATATTGCTGATGTTTAAATTTATACTTTTGCATGTTTAAATCAAAGCAGCTGTACAGTATATAACAGTTTCAGATGTGAAACTTTAAGAATTGTTTATGTCATAACATATGACATGTAGTGACATAAACCTCTATGACACGTGACATAAAAATTTCTATGTCACAGCATCCCTAGTTAGAAAGCAGTAGTAAACCGATGTAACTATTATTAAATGAAGCAGTCCATCCATTCTGAAGTCTATTCCCAGTTTGTTGATGAATTAAAAATTAACTAGATTTGGTAGCATATTATGGGATTATGGCTCCAAGTACAGTATATGTGCTTCTGAATACAGTAAGTATGCAATCAACAATATCAAGGTAAAATTATGCATATATGTGACAATTAAATCTACTGTAAATTTAGCACAATTTATCCTGTGACAAATTACTTGAATGCAGTTTATCATAGAACCTTGTGTGACAAGATCAAAGTAAAAAACAGTTCAATATATACATTTGCCAAATACAGTAGAACAATGGTATGCAACTGTATCAAGTAATTATAGAATACACCCTGGGCAATATAGAATATGTGGACAATGAAACACTGAACAGGCAGAAGGTATTCTTGAATTGGCACAACAGTGAATCTATTGAAGATGATGGATTTCAAGACTTTCAAATTGCTTCACAAACATGTTTACTTTCGGTATATGATGGCTCCATATACCAGTTAAAGCATCACTTTGCTTGTGCTATTTGATAAACATAGTAGAGATGAAGTACAGTGGGACCTCTATTATTGAACACCTGTGTGTCAGTTCAATCACAAAAATGTTCAGATTAGTGAATTTATTTGATTAAATGAAGCCCATTCATTTGTATAGAGTTCAGGTCAACTACTGTAATAGAATGTACACTTACTCTAATAGAATGCTCACCTAATGAGCATTCACTTACACTATTCAGATAATCAAGGTCCTACTGTACTCAGCTTCATGTTGTGCTGTACTTCCCAATACATGTACTCTTTTGCACCCTACACAATGCTTATAATACATGCTACAAACTATTGCTTTATGCTTTACTGCTTTAATTATTATGTGTAGGTGGAGTTCGTAAAACAAACATGGCTGCAGCTGTTAATCATTCTAGTGAAGATCAAAACAATAACCCACCTCCTAATTCCAAACCTGATCAACAGGATGCCACTGATGGTGATGGTCTGCAAGTCTATAAGATGGACTCAAATCCTCGTGGTCGGGCAATTATCATTAACAACAAGAAGATTGATGGAAAGGCTACTAGAAATGGAGCAGAGGAAGATGGCAAAATATTGAAGCAACTTTTTTATTACCTGGGATTTACAACTGAGTTACATGAAGACAAAAAAGTAGCAGAAATGGAGCAAATCCTTAAAGATGTAGCAAAATCAGATCACAGTGGACACAACTGCTTGTTAGTTGCTATTCTTTCACATGGTGAAGATATGGAACAAGTATATGGCACAGATACAACTGTTTCACTCATAAAACTTTTTAAAAATTTTGGCGGTAGCAATTGTGAATCACTGATAAGCAAGCCAAAGATATTTTTTGTGCAGGCTTGCAGAGGTGATGAATTTGATGAGGGCGTTGTTGCTACAGATGGAGACAGCAATGAGCATGATGAGACAGATTTAGGTAGTTTAATTTGTACCATGTGTTGTGTGCTACTAATGATAAACTGCATTTAGAGAGTAGTAACAAATTCATGCACATTTTATGCTATTGGGCAGTTGCCACCCTTAACACATTTTGACCATTTCTTTGCTCCTATATACTTTTTATTTCATAATCTTTTTATTTCAGGTTTTTAAAGGGTGCACTCTTTTTTAACAACATGGTTGTTTTGGTGCAGATTTCACTACATGAGCTGACTTTGGTTTACTAAACATTTCTTCTAATCTGCACATTTTAGAGTATGTAAGTATCAGTGTTAGAACAATTAGGTTAAATTATATAAACTTTTTAGTAATATAGAAGATAACTTTACCTAACTAGAACTTTCATTTATAAGAACAGGTAACAGCAGGACTTGGTGGTAAAGGGTTGGGTGATCAGGTGTGGTTTGAACATACCGTGAACAATGTTTTTATGATTTTTTTCTTGCTTTATTTTGGCAACTGCTCTATGGTCCCACATTATTATACTTTGTTTAACCTTAATTTTGTATTGTAACTCTGTAGCAGTAAAACCAATTTTTTTCAAACCATGAAAACTACGATGGTTAACAATTGCCAAGTTATGCCCATATGCAGTTTACACCCTGTAGCCTCATTGTGCACAGACATTCTGCAAACTTGATATATACCATTTATGTATCATTAAACTTTGATGATTTCATGGTGATTAAAGTGGATTCGATGTCCTCCATCCTTCTTGCTTCATAACCAATACAAACTTGCAACTCAAGTTCCACATTAATTTTACTTGTACAACATGCATTATTTAACCAGCCCAGTGAAATCATCAAAGGCTTTGCTAGATCTGTACTGCAACTTTCAGTTTGTTTTTTTTTTGTTTTTTTTCACATTTTAGGCCACATAAACTTGATTATCATTTACCAATACTTAATATAATAGAAGTGTAGGCAGGAAGATATTTTCATTTTATTTTTTGTACACTAGATGTATAGCTGAAATACACACAGTAGTTCTCATCACCCAGAATGTAATGAGGTGCATAGCTACGTACTTTCTAGTTTATAAAGATTTATTTCTGCTGCATTGATCACTGTGCAAGTATTTGTTCAATAAAGTACATATAATAATATTAGCACACATAATAGGCCAAATTTGTGGAATTGTGTAAAATTGGGTGCACATGCAACGGTGATTCTAGAGATTTGCTGACTGGTTTTTAACACAAAGGAATCAGGGGTGGGGTCCACCTGAGACATTTTGATTGCAGCTATTTCATGTCTTTTCAGCCAATTTATTGCCCATCATTCAGTAATTTGTTATACTAGACCTCAATAAAGTTGCTGAAACATGCATAACCACAGCTTATTGGGCTGGGTATACATGGCATAAATATCCATGGAGGGTCAAACACTTAATTGCATTTTCAATACACTCTTTACTGAATTTTCAAAATAATGCTGTACAATTCCATACGAGAATTAGACCACTAAGTTGAAAAAATGATGGCCATACAACAATTTTTGTGAAGTGTGAAAAAAGAAGAAAAGCCCAGGCCTCCATAAACCAGTAAAGAAGAGAATAACAAAACTATATCCACAAATTTCTTCAGCATTTTTTGCTTTATTTTTACATTTAATAACAGTTACTTATCAAGTTATTGTGATCAAAATAATGTTCTTGCATCTCCATATCTGTGCAGTTTCATGCTGTTTACAATCAATATTGTGTATTCATTATCTATATTGTTGTTGTTCAGTCTAAATCTTATGCAAGTTTTCATTTTTGTAAAATACTCTATAGGAATTACCTTGCCAACTATGTCAGACTATCTGATAGCTTATCCCACAGACCGCAACAGCCCAGCATTTCGTAGCAGCATTAAAGGGTCATACTTTATACGGGATTTGGATGAGGTGTTTCGGAAAATGGCTGAGAAGGAGCAGCTGATTGACATGCTGACAGAAGTCAACAGGAAAATGGCAGAACGCACATTTCAAGGTGGAAAATATAAGCAGCAACCACACTTTGTTAGTGCACTGCGAAAGAAACTGTACTTGCATCCTGGTGAGTAATAGACAATAGGGCTGAGTGATATATTATCGTGATATTTTGAAAGTATTGATATTGTGATATTTTGTTATTAACTATCGTGATACCATGCCTGTACATTACTGTCATTAACAATCCATTTGTTATGCAGTACTTGGCTAAGAATTCTTGTAAAGGATAATCTTGCTACCTCTGCAAAGAGGTGTGAACACCAGAACATAACCTCAAATTGCATGTGTTACAATAACTGTTACTGTTAAGAAGGATGATGGTGGCTAGATTGGTGTTACCTTTAATGACTTCCTGCAGAGATGCTGCTGAGCAATACACTACCGGTATGTAGCACCAGCTGTGATTGACTTGATTGTAAGTATCGCGAACTATTCTGTATCATGAATAGTGGCTTTAGTATTGTTCATGATACTGAATTGACAGTATCACGCAACCCCAATAGACAACTGTAGCATTCAAAAGGGTCAATGGAAAAATGGGGTGACCCATATACATTATGATTTTTGTCATCAGTTGCATGCTTATAAAACAACAGAATTTAAAGATTAAGCCACACTTTGCATTAGTTTTTGGTGATTCAGCCATATTTAAAAATCTAGTAATGTCCACTGCGCACCCACTTACATAGATTGTTCCCTTTTACCACTGAAGCACTGACCACTTTATTTAGATGTTATGGAGTCTTTTCTGTATGTCCTATATGCTACTGTACAATTATGAAACAATTCATGTATTTATTACGGTGGAACCTTCTGTCTACAACGTATAACTTCCAATCAGCAGCCTGTTAAAAGAAACCATACAGTGGTGAGCATTTCATTCAAAATAATTGATAGATGAATGTGTGATCAGGATAATGGACAAATGGACTACAATTTTATAGCTAACTTTAAGTATAGCTTATGGAGTATTATGTAAAAAGAGTAAGCATAGAGCTTATGTTATAATCATGGGATAGCTATTCAGCTAATGGGTAACTAGTGCATACAATAGTACAAACGTAGAGCTAAAAAATTAATATTATGGATTTGAGTATTTAAGTACTTTCAATAGTATTAAAAATCCAGGTCACTATTACACGTATATACTTCATTTTTATGCAAAAAAAATTGTTACATTTTTTTGTGTAGTTATGATTTACACCTAACAAAATTGAGTTTAGGTGACTGCTTTATTAGAGTAACTTTATTTTATGCAGTACTAGTAGCTAAAGCAGTAAGGAAGATGTGCTTAGCTGAAAATCAAGCAATAGCTACAGAATCGAAGGCAGTGAGCCACATAGTTATTGACTGGGAATTTTAGCTAGTACTGCTATTTATAGTTATGCATAGTTATGTAAGAAAAAATCAGAGCAACAAAATTCATGTAATTTTTACATATGAAATTATTAAAATATGGTATGTGATATTAAGTTTTACAAATGTTGAAAGGAAAATTTTAAGAAGCTAGTATGGATCTTTACAATAAAAAGTGCTTAAACAAGAATGGCCATCACCTAAAGTAGAAATTTAAAACTCAATAGCTCTGCATCAAAAGGAAAGAAATGAGTCAGATGTATCAAGCTATAAATGTATGACTGCTATAATGGTAATTGCAGTCATAATGGGTTAGCTCATATAAAGTATATCTGTCTAGACTTAAATCACATTGTAATGATATGTTCTACAGTGCCTAAACCATCAGAAGATCAGTTAGACAAAGTACTGCAATCTCGTAAGTCAACTAATACGCATGAATTAATATGTATTTTTGTGTATATATTATTTATAGAACCGAAGATGTATGAACTACAGCAAATTATATTTTCAAGGATAAAAGAAAGCTGGAAAGATGTTGCTTTTGCCCTACACTATGAACCCCGTGTTGTCAAAGATTTAGAAATAGAGCATAAAAAAGATGCAGAAATATGTTGCAGAGAGCTTTTTGAGGATTGGCTAACATATGCAGACCATGGTATTAGTCCTAAAACATGGTTCAAGCTACTGGAAGCCATCAGGAGTGTGCCAAAGCTTAAGGCAACTGCAGTAGACATATCAAAAGATGTGGCAGCACAGATAAAGATTAAGTAGAGCTTATATACATGACTGTAGCATTCATATAACATTATGTAATATTTGCTTATCTAAACTCTTAACTAAACATGAGTTACAACTCATTTTCTTTGTATTATTCATTAGTATTTAGCTATTGTTGTTTATGGTTTTAAAAGAATTGAAAGATTTAGGAAAAACTGCCTGCATGTTGCTATTATCTAGCATTATGACACATATGCACATAGCTATGTTTAATTCAGTATTTACACTATTACATATAACAAGCATCTCACCATACAAGCATATACTACTACAACTACTTCCAGTAACACTTTCCAGTGTGTACAGCGTACCCCTCATGTAGTACTTACATCACATGTCACATCATCACATTCTGATAGCACTGAAATTGCTTGCCTCTTCACAATTATGTACCAGCAGTTTTGTAGATATGAGATTTTATAAGAGCCAACAATAGATAGTCTAAACCAGTACACATTTATCAATTAGTTTTAAACCAGTACGCATATAATCAATTTGGTAATTAATCTTTTGACAGATTGTACTATAACAAAGGACATATGTTTATAATGTGACAAGTACAACAATAATAGACAACACAGGGGAAGAATTAGGGTGAAGCCCTGTCCCTTTTCTCTCCTTTCAGAATAATTTGTGGTGTTGCTCATTTTACATGACTAAGCAACCCATGATCATGATCAGGCTTAATTCAAAATCTTTCGGTGCACCTTGTGTCTGTAATATACAAACAGTCTGACATAGATCAACATTAGGTAGGACATTATACATTATTTGCTACTAAGCACAATTAGGATATCAATTGTGAATTGTATATTATAATGTGCATGCAAGTCCTACAGCAGCTATTATAATAATTTTGTGTTTCCGGCTTTCCCACCCCACACACAAAAAGCCATGTTTTTCCATATAAAAAAATTAATGTATCTTTTTTATTGCTTCTCTGGTTAGCTATGTATGCAATCAATCTGGCTTTACACCATTTTGTAAAACTTGGCAAGAAACTTACAGTACATATATTACATTACATTATCTCAGTCCACCTTCTCAGTAAACACTACCTATGTATAGTATTATTTATTATTATTATTATACTGGGCAGACAACACCAGCTGATTGTGCCCAGGGAACAAGACAAACAATTACAAAAAAATCAATAATTACAATAAAGCAGTATGTTCACGTTGAGCTGAATCCTCAAAAACATTTAATAACTCATGGATGCAATTACCGTAAATATAATTTGCTTTTGTAAAATAATTTTTGTATGCAAGTATTTGTACGAAAATTTCTTGCACGAAAATTTTTTTTGCATAAGATCGAACTTCTCTAATAGAGCAGTCATTCGCGTAAATCATACGAAAATATTTCTATACGAAAATATTTCTACACGAAACTTTTTGCACGAAAATAATTATATAAAAGCAAATTACGGTACACACGATCTTGAAATTTGGCTCATTTGTAGTACTGCTAGCTTGACCCACTAAAAATATTTTTGTTCAGATGTTTGACATAATATTTAGCCAATCAAAATTTTCAAAATACATTTCCTATGGGGAAGCCATATAAGTACAGTATCCATTACAGCCCTTTCCCGAATTTGTGATGGAGCCAAACTGTACATGTCTGTTGTTGACACCTTTGCTGTTATACCAATAATCATCTGGTTGGCTGAAATGTTAACTCTGTTGAGAAAAAAAAATCCACTTTTAATTTTTAGCTGTTTTTCAAGATTCAGCTCATCGTGAATATACCATATAGATATGAATAAAACTAAGTACCGCATTGCATGCAGTGGATCAATTGTCACAATCTCTTGTATTTCAGGAAGGCATTGGTATTGGAACAACCTTGCATTACCATGCACTGTGATGTAGCTTTTTAGCATCCCATACTGTACGATAATCACAAATTTAATGCTGTAGCTGTATTAATTAACACTTAAATGCATACTGCTGATGATTCAAAAATGCATATGGCCAGTTAAACATTAAATAATAGCATGTTTGTACAGTGGTTACATTACAGCATTGCATGATTAATGTTAAACTTGGCTTCTCGAATTTTTATGAAGTGATTTATCTTCATTAACTTAAGGTCTTCGATACGTTGTCCTGATGACCAGTATTGATTAGTGACTACTGAGTCTGGTGATTCTGCTTGAAGTGAGTAAATCAGTTGAAGTTCTTTTGTATAAAACTTGATAGCAGGTAATGTTTGTAGAGTATTGTCATGGTAATCAGATGTTTTAAACAGAAAAAGATGACCCAACAGAAATAAATTATCTAGGTGTTTACTGTCACAATGTGGTAAGATCTTTTTAACCATGGTAACTGCTTTTTGTGCTATAGTTCCTGTAGGATATTTACTATTGTATGCTTCTATTGTTTGAATTAATTTTGGATAGTCCCTTTGATACATACATCGTTGAATATTTTGATTCAATGTTCTACTCATTTTATAAACATCTTTTAATATTGTGCGACAGTCACTGATAAGTGAGTTAATTTCATCATTCAATGAAGGTAAGGATGTAGCAATGTTTGGTAATACCATTAGAGCTCTTTGTATTGACTGTAAAGCTGCCATAATATAATGTGGGTCTTGTACTGTCCACATGCTGATCGTTTTAAGGTAGTTTGGCAACATGAAATTTTCAATCTCAAGTATTTTATATTTAAAATAGTTACTATCATGACGACGTAATGATGATTTGTCTAATACACCAAAACATTTGCGAAACTGTTCAATCATTCCTTTAGCAACTGAATCCCTTGTAGCTAATTCACCATTTGGCGACAACTCAATCACTTCATTACTTCCCATACACTCAATGATGTAGTGGCTGATAACGGCATGAACTTCCACACAACGTTGTGTGCTATTCTGTGAAGGTAGTTTAATTTGAGTAAACTGCACTAGGCCATAGTCCCAAAGAAGATCAACATCATCTCCTGCTTCATGTTCGCTAATAGTCCATAAATTGTGCAACACTGCTGTTTGTAGTGATGTTCCAATTCCAGTCCATAATATTAACGACTTTATTTTGTTTGATAAGGATTTTGTTAGTAACTCCAGTGTTGCTTCAATACAACTCTTTACAGCATGTTTACGGCTTCTTGCAATGTCATTTTTGTCAAAAGCTTTTAATCCTTTATCATGTAATTTAGCTTTCACATTTTGAATGGCTTCATAATAACATACGTTAAGTCGCTTCAAACTATGAGATAATTGTCTTCTAACAAGGGAGAGAAGCAATGGCCACAGGTGTACATCTTGAATTAGTTCATCAAGTAAGCTCACATCATCTTGTGATAGTTGTCTGGTATCAATCACCTTACAGGTCAGTAGAGTGATAGCTTCACTTTGCTCCATTGGACCTACACTAACTACCTGTTTGGTAGGTATGTATTGTTCAATACAATTCATCCTGGTAGTGAGGACTATTTTACAGTTACTAAATGCCTTCACTATTGGCTCAGCATCATCAACATGCCACACGTCATCAATAATGACAAGAAGATTACGACAATAAAGACTTGTAAGTTGCTTGATTTCCTGTTCAGCATGATTGATGTCACCTTGTTTTAAGTATTCACCAGTTAGCAAGTGATATAATTGGCTCAGTTTCACACTGGGATCAGTAGCTTGTGGTCCAAGTTCTATCAACACAACACCATCTGTAAATTGTTCCTTTATCACAGGATGATAACATAAAGCAATGACAATAGAAGTCTTGCCAAATCCTCCTGCTCCAGTAACTGTTAAACATGTTCCATAACTATCAGGGTCAATGGTGGATTGACATAGTTTACTAACGATTTCATTCATTAAATATTCACGACGCACATAGTCGGGAGGTAGTGGTGGAGGTGGTGGACACTGTATCCCTGTAGTAGAGCATATTAATAAATAATCAGTTATAATTCACGTGCGCACGCACATACACACACACAAACACAAATGCACACACAAGCGCGCGCACACACACACACACACACACACACACACACACACACACACACACACACACACACAAACGTACACACACACACATACACACACAAACACAAATGCACACAAACACACACCACCTATACATAATTATATTCTATGTACATCATACAGTGTGGTAGTACATAATACAGATCCCTTAGCTAAATAAACAGCATCACCAAAATACCCATTGCTGCCATTAAAAAACAACCATGAAAAGTACTTTATACAATAGAAGTACTTTATATGGAAATATCAAAATGCATCTATACAGAATTTTTTTTTTTGTTAAAACCTGATGATTACATGGTCTGCATGAAGTCACTTAGTGCATATCCACCATTTTACACATATGCAAATCTACACCTGACATTATCAGTGGAATGTGACGGAGTGCCAAAGGCAAGTTAATGATGATTGCACAGTAGGTACTGCAATTTGCCAACAGGCACCAGTTGTGTGGAAGTGCTATCAAACAGTGAAAAAAATCAAGCCCATAGCCTTAGTAGATTTCGAGTTATGCTTGTCTGAAGGTATCAGTCAGTCAGCAGAAAATTTCACTAGATCTTTTTTAAATTCATAGCAACTTACTGGAAGCATTTTGGGCCACACTGGAGGCACTTTCAAACTTCTCTCTATATAATCAATACTGCCAAGGTGCCATGAAGGTATTGTGTAGTTGGTTTAGGGGTGATATTTTTGCCAGAAAAGCTCAAAACTTCTAATATACAGTACAGTCCAATGAAGGAGAAGTAATCGCATTTGACTACTTTGACTTACACTGCAGCACATATTATCAAACTCTCTCCACATGCTTCATTCTAGGGTAAGTAAAAACAGTGGACCTGGGGACCAAGGGATCCTGAAACCGACTATATTAGGGTACTCACTCGCATGCTGTCCAACGAGCATGCATAATGTTATGAATCAAAGATCAAATACCCAGTACAAACAATTATTGCAAGGAAATAGTGATTGCCATGCAACAGCTTGACAAGCAATCATCATGTTTCATGTGGTGCATGAAGGTGAAGACAATGACAGAGAAAGAGTGGTCTGGCTATCCAAGACTAGCCACTGTGACATAAAAAAGTATCTTACAAGTATGGAATACAAGAAAATAAGAAAAGCTATTTCTCGGTGGGTCCTTGCTCCCTGGGTCCACAATTTTTTACCTTCCCAAGGAATTGGGGCAGTTCTGCATCAGGAGAATAATGGCCTGCTTATGTCAGATACAGAGAAGAAATGTGCATAAATTGAAAAAAGGTTCCTACCCTAACTTGGGCAGTTGAAGAGTTCTCAATGCATCTCTGGAGAAGATCATTTTGTTTGGAAACAGAACATAAACCTTTGGTACTTTCATTGAGTACAAAGAATTCAGATAACTTGTGCTGCACTTTGGATTAAGATTATAAAATGGTACAACTTTTCAAATGTTTGTATGCACACCAGCTACAGTATACTTCTGCTCATCCCAGATGTTCTTTTCAGATTTCCACTGCACAGTCAAATGAGTTGCATGACCTACCAAGAACCAGTAGAAGTTAAAGTAGTGTCAACCCTCCCTGCTACTACATATCACCTGACAAAACTACAAACGGCTCAGAAATTTACAAAGTAGGGCAACCCTACTTTGTAAATTTCTGAGCCGTTTGTAGTTTTGCCAGGTGATATGTAGTAGCAGGGAGGGTTGATACTACTTTAACTTCTACTGGTTCTTGGTAGGTCATGCAACTCATTTGACTGTGCAGTGGAAATCTGAAAAGAACATCTGGGATGAGCAGAAGCATACTGTAGCTGGTGTGCCTTACAGTGTACATGAAGGACAGCATCATAACCCTATGGCAGGCAGGCAGGCAGGCAGGCAGGCAGGCAGGCAGGCAGGCAGGCAGGCAGGCAGGCAGGCAGGCAGGCAGGCAGGCAGGCAGGCAGGCAGGCAGGCAGGCAGGCAGGCAGGCAGGCAGGCAGGCAGGCAGGCAGGCAGGCAGGCAGGCAGGCAGGCAGGCAGGCAGGCAGGCAGGCAGGCAGGCAGGCAGGCAGGCAGGCAGGCAGGCAGGCAGGCAGGCAGGCAGGCAGGCAGGCAGGCAGGCAGGCAGGCAGGCAGGCAGGCAGGCAGGCAGGCAGGCAGGCAGGCAGGCAGGCAGGCAGGCAGGCAGGCAGGCAGGCAGGCAGGCAGGCAGTAGAAAATTCCATTGAATATTTTTTTTTTTAAATTTCATAACAATTTATTGGAAGCCTTTAGGATTATACTGAAGGCACTTTTGGGCTCCGTTATACCTAACCAATACTACCAACCAAGGTGCCAGGATGGAGTTGTGAAGCTGGTTTTAGGGTGAATAATCTGGCTAGGAAACCCAAATCTTCATGATTCCTAATATGCAGTACTACTGTACTGTATGATTACATATCAAACAGTACGGTAGTACTATTTAAGTAGGTATCCCCCCCCCCCCCCCCCCCAATCCCAAAAATGATGTGAGCCACCTAAAATTCCACCTACATATGCAACAAAAATCACCTTTACGGAACAATACTAATCCATCTAACATAAAGTTTAAAAACAATAAAACGGCAGTTAGATATAGAATTGTTAAAAATCATGAAAACTTGAAATTTCATCTACCTGCCAACTTGTGTGTGTGTGTTCTCTGTGCATGCACCTTGTCTTTCCCTTTCTCTTCAATCAGACTAGTCTTCTTCCTTCTTCATGCAATGAAACCACATTAAGGCACTAGTAGTCCCTATCAACACTTTCCTTGAGTAGCATATTTAGATGCCAGAAAACTTATTTAAGCACTTATGCCCTGTAGATACAGGGGCGTAGCCAGGATTTTTTTGAAGGGGGTTTGAATTTAAAGTGGAATGTCTTAAGGGGAAGGCCTGGGTGCTTCCCCTAGACCATGTTTGGACGAAAATGATGCATACACAAAATGTGCCCTTAGGCAGTAATATTAAAAGGTGCTGTTTGTACATCTAACTAGCTAAAACCTACACACTGCTGTTTATACAGCTTATAGAAACTATAAACCTATTGTAAAACTATTAATCTTCACTTTCAGACAGCATACTGACAGTCAACTTCAATTTCCTAGCACACGGAAACCTCCGACGCCACACTCGAGTCCCTTAGTTGGCAATACTTCTTTCCAGCTATACATTTTTCTCGGCCGGTCCTCCTGTTGATGGTCAATAACTTCAGGTTTGGCTTGTACTCCAATATGTTCGAAACATCACATGCCCACATGTAACAAATAAACAAACCATTCATCAAGTAAATATACATCAATTTGTGCTAACCTGACACATGTATAACACAACCACTCAAGTTTAGTAGCTGCTGCCTTGTAATATGTCTCAACTGACCATTGAACAGTCCTCCACCATTTCACTCGCGCCATTTCAACCATGCATCACGTGCGCAATTGATCACGTGTTACATTAGATATGCTTTGCAATCAATCAGCATTAATGTGATGTGACCTTCAAGAGTAGTACAGAGGAGCGCCAGTGGGCAAGTAGCTACCGGAGAGATCCAGGGTTGTAAGATTTGGTGTGATTTTTAATTTTTTAAAAATCTGCCTCTGAAAGGGGGGTTCGTCCGAACCATCCGAACCCCCCCCTGCCTACGCCCTTGAGATACCTATAACTTTACGATACATTTAATACCTGCAAAGAGTGATGCAACACCTATTAACATGATCTTGCATGGTTGAATAACAACAATTGAGCACTGAGAGCGCACCTCTTAACAATGACCACAATGACATACCCCGTTATTATTGATCTAGCTGTGTTTACAATGCGAAATAGCAACAGTCCCCTGGAAGGTGAGAGGCTGACTTGGCTCACTCTATTACAGCAGTTACCCTTATAGAACCACCACAGGTGTATAACTGTACAAGTACATGAAAAAATTTGGAATTTTTCAACTAGAGTAGGGACCATAGCACATCGATAAAAAGTACTGAAACAAGTTGCAGTAGTCCATGATATTAAATCACAGTAAAACAATAAGAAGTGTTATATCCCTACTGTGCATTTCCGTTACGGTATCTCAAGCGCAGTAGGGATATAACACTTCTTATTGTTTTACTGTGATTTAATATCATGGACTACTGCAACTTGTTTCAGTGCCTTTTATCGATGTGTTATGGTCCCTACTCTAGTTGAAAATTCCAAAATTTTTGTGTACTTGTTTGTAAACTGTTTATGTAAATAATTTTGTTATGACTGGTGAACCCACGCATACCGCATCTGAAATGGTGCCGCACACCCCAGCTATAATATCAATTATCGTCTGAAAAGTGAAATATCCATTACGCTTGGTTGTCAGCTATGTTCAACCCGTTACACAGCATTTTGAATCAAGAACGTTTCCGGAAGCACCTCTATAATCTACACATACCAAAAGAAATGGTGCCGCACCCCAACTTTATTAATTATCGTCTGAAAAGTGAAGTATCCATTACGCTTCGCTGTCGGCTATGTTCAACTCATTACACAGCAATACGAATCAAGAACTGTTTGAAAAGCACCTCTGCAATCAAAGTAGCCACTATGAAAAATACGGACGATTTCCATTTAGAAGGGAAGCCATCATGTGTTCGCGCCAAATTGACACCTTTCCCTGTCAGCAAAGATGAATGGGACACAAAGGAGGACACTGGTAAGTTCATGAAGAATGCATTGTACATACTGCGGTATGCCAATAGGCACATGTCGGGCTGAAGCGACGTCCAACAGTGAAAACATCAAGCCCATAGCCTTAGCCGTTATCGAGTTACGCTTGTCTGAAGTATCAGTCAGTTACTTACTTAGTCAGTAGAAAATTCCGTTGAATAAATTTTTTTTTAAATTCTGTAGCAACTTGTTGAAAGAATTTCAGATCGATCTGAAAGCTTGTTTGGGCTTAGTTTTACCTCACCAATACTGCCTCATCGTCGTCAGGGAAAATTGAGGCTGGTTTTTGGGTGATGTTATTTCGTGGGCCACGCCTACTCCTTTGTAGTCCCTACTATACAGTTACTATTGTACTGTATGATGCTATAAGAAATAAAACAAAAAACTAGTATATGAGGTAAGGATCCAAGCAATAGAAAGTATATAGCGAAACAAGAGATAAATGATGGTATTACAGCATAGCTTAGTGGGAAAATCCCTACTTTGGCATTGAACAAATTTTCATAACATGCCAATGTAGGGATTTTCCCACTGAGCTTTGCTGTAATACTATGAAACTATGCTCTATAAAATTAAACAGACTATAAAAGACTGGCTATTAAAGAGCTTGTCATAAAATTATGTCAGTACCTAAAAATGATGTAACCATGCAAACTACATTATGTACATGCATGTACATCAATGCTATTAATGTATAATGGTTAATGATCGATTCCCATTACAGTTATAATTTATATTAAACATATTGTGAGTTTGTAGATGGCCTTGCACTATGGCAGGTACCAATGCTACTGGTACTATATCAAAACGAACCTTTTTCTAATTTTGTAAGGTTGTAGTGTAGTCGCTCTTGAAATGCTATTCTTGATGATGCAGAACCTGTGTAAATAATATATATGAGATAAAAATAATTATTGATGTAATAATATTGTACATTTCCTTAACAGGACAATATGATAGTGGAAACTGTTTTAAAGTTTTCTATATATAATTTCACAGCCCATGGAATCATTGCACAACCAAAAATTGACATACGTAATTCATAATTTACAGAACAGGAACAAAGATAAATGATCCAGGCTTGTTGATTAAGTTAGCAGTAGCACAAAGTGTTTTTCCAGCTGTTTAGCATTGTAACAGGTGATTAAACAGGCCACTTCAAGGTGGTCATTGAGTTGCACACTTATTATGCTGGTTTATGGCACTGTTATGTACTAGCCACCTGCCTGAGTGAAATACATGGACATGCAATATAAGACAGGTGCTAACTTGTGTCTTTTAGCAATACCTACCTGTAGCAACTTGCTTTGTAACTGACTACCGTAAAACAGGTTATTTTCGAAGGAGTTTAATTTTCAAAATATTCTAAGAACACAGCTCCTACGAAATTTTACACTTTGAATATAAAGCTACCTTGTGCCACTGAGAATGACCGAATTCTGTCCACTAGTATTAACATAACTCCACATTTCATCATCTCGGGTAGGAGAAATACTGAACAAATACATGATACTATATCTCTTTCAGACAGATTCTCTTTCCGTACCTAGCAGGCCAACACCTTTGCTTATAATTTTTAGATGCTACAATGGCCACACCCACAGCAAATCGACGGTGAAGAATGCTCATTTTTCACTGGCAAAAAATATAGTGGAGCAGACCCAATACAATAACACCTAAAGAATGTTGCAGTTTCGATTATACCGCTACGCGTGATCACTATCTTTACTTAATTTAACGCGCATTTACAAAATAATTTTAGTGGCACTAAGCATGACAATAGAACATTTGAAAATTATCCTTTCGAACTTTATTTTAGCAGCTGCTCTTCGAAAATTTCCCCTTCAAAATTAACCTGTTATACGGTACTTAATTTACTGTTTTTGCAGTTTTATTGTCTGATAATTACTTTGTGGTTTATTTGCATAAATAAATGCAACCTAGTAAACAAAATCAACTCCTTAGTTTATAGGGTACCTAAGTATGTAGTTTAGTTTATGGTGAAGCTTGTACAGCATGATTTGATGTTGACTGTATTTAACTGTGTTGACTGTTATTAAACTATGTTGACTGTTACCATGTCTTAATTACACATATATATATACCTGTCTTAATTACACATATATATATACCTTGGCTGGGTTGTGATATTATTGGAGTAGTGACCACTGGGGTTGACCCAACCCTTACTGATGAATCACCTGATGTCTGGTGTAGTGCTGTACGATGATGTGATCCAGATGATGAGCTCATACTATCACTAGGTTGTGGTATATTAGTAGCAGTTGTAGTGGGTGGTGGTAAACTGAGATCTACCAAATGGTCTGTAGTAAGAGGGAAAAGTCTAGTAGCTATACATATCCAATTACAGTATATGCTTCTGAAAAACTATTTCCAATTGTAAATCTAACTATCAACCCGATATAATTATATTACTGGATCTGCAAGAACCCCACATGCACACCTTTCGAACTCCATATTTTATTATCTATAGTAGATAGCCAAAGCAATGACAAACCAAAGTGTCAGCTCTAGAAGCCAAGAACTTTGGAAGTTACAAAGCTAGAAAGTCGAACTCACAACAGAAAGATCAATTTGTACAGTCATACATAAATTCTTTACACATGTCAGCATGTCAGTATATAACATATCTATGGTACAGTGACAATCTATAGGCACTTAATTATAACCTTACATCATCAAATTCTCCACTACTGGGTAAGTTTTGCTCCTTCCTATGACCAGGGCAAAAGTAAAAACATAAGAAAAAACCACTTGTCCAACCCAAGGTAGACTAATGCTCAAATTCCACATCTACTTGAAAGCACAGACACGAAAAAGGATTTTCGAGATCTATTGCTTTGGAGAACATGTTACCACCATGGTTGTTGCTGTTAATACTTTCCTTTATTGAATTTTTCATATTTTTCACCCACTGTGTTGATTGCATTCTACTGCAAAATTAGGCTTGTGTCAATATGTGGATATGTGGGGTTCTTGCAAATCCAGTCACATAATGTGTTAATTAATCTATACAAATGGCAGTTCAATACTGTAACTAGATAATGGATGATAAGTTAAACAAGTTACATATTAAGCATGTTACTGCATAATACACTGTAAGTTAAGAGTCCAGTCTAAGATTACTAAGTTCTAATTCTCACTATACAGTGTAATTCAAGGATTAATTTTAAGCATGTTAGCTTTGAAACCTTTCATTACTACAGGTCATGACTGAATACATAACTATTATACTATATAGTGAATTATGAATGTGCTTGAAATCTGTGTAAATTACTCCAGAGGCTTCTAACTATTTTAAGGACCAGCCAGGAGGTCTCTTATTGTTATTTGAATCCTTGTTTACCTTTTAAAGAACAAAGCACATTATGCATACCATGTTTTAATTAATGTATTATGCATACCTTGGGGGGGTAGTGATACTATTGGAGTGCTGAATACTGGAACCCTAACTGATGAATCATTTGATGTCTGGTGTAGTGTTGTGGGATTATGTGATCCAGATGATGAGCCGACACCATTACTAGGTTGTGATATATTAGTAGTGAGTGGTGGTGAATCAAGAGCTTTGAAAAATTCTATCATAGAAGAAAATAATTTATTAGCTTTGCATACTTACGCAATTATACTGAAAGATAAACAATTGATCTAACCTTTAATTCGATACAATACAGTTGTCTATGCAAACCAGATCTCATAAACAATTCTAAATTGCAGTTACAGTAGTATACATCAACAAGTAGCTACACAAAAATTTTTGGAATTTCCAACTAGAGTAGGGACCTAGCACATCAATAAAAAGTACTGAAACAAGTTGGAGTAGTCCATGATATTACATCACAGTAAAACAATAAAAAGTGTTACAACCCTACTGTGCTCAAGATATTGTAATGGAAATGTACGGTAAGGATGTAACACTTCTTATTGTTTTACTGTGATAAAATATCATGGACTACTCCTGACCAACTTGTTTCAGTACTTTTTATTGATGTGCTATGGTCCCTACTCTAGTTGAAAATCCCAATTATTTTGTGTACTTGTTTGTTGACTTTTTTGTAAATAATTATTATGATTGGTGAACCCACACATACTGCATCTGAAATGGCGCTGCACGCCCTAGCTATGTTAATTATTGCCTGCAGAGTGCATTACACTTCGTTGTCAGCTATATTCAACCCATTAAACAGCATTTTGAATCAAGAACTGAACCTGTTCAAAAAGCACCTCTGCAATCCCAGCATACCAAAAGAAATGGTGCCGTGCGTAGGCCTGCGCCTATTATGCCGGCATAATTTTGAGAATAATAGGTCACCAATTTCATGAGAATAATTCCGGAATAATAGGATGGTTACAGGCATAATTTTAGAATAATCGGACGACCACGGGAATAATCGGTGGAATTGGAGGGCGTGTCTCTTCTTGATTACCTAGAAGAAAGAGTTAAGCTACTACAAATGATATAAAGCTGACAGGAGTGCTGGCTGAAAGGAGCTGAAAGGCCTCTAAAAGATCGATATACTCTAATAGAACGCTCAAATACTCTAATAGAGCAGTCAGATAGTTTCATGTTAACAATCTGCAGCCAGCATCAGGGATTTAACTGCATGATTATCTGCAATTCTGAAACTTGTACATCTTATACCAGTGTATCTTCTTCAAGTCTTTGAGCATTATTATCTACCTAACTTAGCTATACAGTAGTTAGAGCATATTATTATAATACACTAATAATTAAGTACACTTGAATTATTACTGTAGATACGTAGCTATTCTAAGTCTGCTGTAACTGTTATGGATAGAAAAATGATGTGTAAGGTGGAATGCCTCATACATGGCTATTAATAATTCGGACAAAACTACTTATAGCAGCATCTTGAAAACTAAGCGACTAGCCACAGATATATACTGAATGAGAATAATTATGGAATAATAGGTTGGATACAAGAATAACAAAAAGAATAATAGGAGAGTTTTTTGGGAAATTCTTGAAAGAATAATAGGTAAAATTTTGAGCATAATAGGCTCAGGCCTAGCCGTGCGCCCCAGTTATATCAATTATCATCCGAATGAAAAGTAAAGTATCCACTACACTTCATTGTTAGCTATGTTCAACCCGTTATACACAGCAGTACGAATCAAGAACCATTCAAAAAGCACCTCTACTAACAAAATAGCCACTATGAAAAATACGGGCAATTTCCGTTACGAAGGGAAGCCATCACGTGCTACCACCAAATCAACACTTTTAGCTGTCAGCAAAGATGAATGGGACACAAAGGAGGACACCGGTAAGTCCATAAAGAAGACATTTTACGTACTGCAGCATGCCAAAGGCACCTCTCGGGCCAAAGCGACGTCGAACAGTGAAAAAATCAAGCCCGTAGCCTTAGCTATTATTGAGTTACACTTGTCTGAAGGTATCAGTCAGTCAGTTACTTACTCAGCAGTCAGTAGAAAATTCCATTAATTTTTTTAAAAATTCTGTAGCAACTTGTTGAAAGCATTTCGGGTCAATCTGAAAGCTTGTTTGGGCTTAGTGTTACCTAACCAATACTACCTCATCGTCGTAAGGGTAAATTGAGGCTGTTTTTTGGGTGATGTTATTTCGTGGGCCACGCTTACTCCTTTGTGGTCCCTACTATATAGTACTGTATGACAAGGTTATTTTCACTATCACGAGACCTGAGAATAAATGTGTGGTGTATTATAAGTGGATAAGACAATTTCCCTAAGTGAATAAGTTAAAAGCAAGAGAGCCACAAAGCAGGAGGCTGTTGTTACTAGTATCAACATTAAATTTACACTTTGAGTTATATTACAGTATGTGACATTCTGTGTCAATGCTAATTACACTTGTATTGTTCAGAAAACACACTGTAAACTAACAGTAGAGGTACTATATTTCTGGTTTTGCCAATATTTAATTTTGCTTGATGCAGGGCCATGGTCAGGTCATTCTGGGACTGCAATGGAGGTCATAGTCATGCTCAATTTTTATTGATCTATAATTATAGTAATATTGACTACCTGTTTTCATGTGATACACAATTACATGTGCAAAGTACATGCAAACTAGGAGCATGCTCCCCCAGGGAAATTTCTAAAAACAGATTCTCTGAAATGGTTATTTTATATACAAAGTCTTTTTCTCCTGTTTGTAAACATTAGACCAAGCACTGTAGCTAGAACACTGGCTATATATTCTACTGACTGTTCTATTAGAAAATCACACTGACTGATTTTTTACACAGTATAAGTAACTGAAGAGTGGTCTAGCTGGACTGTGAGCTCCAGCCCTGGTTTGATGAATATTGTAAACAACTATCAGTAAAAAGATTGGGTGGTGATTTAATATGTGCATACTACAGGTGAACAGGAGCTTACAGCTGCTGCAATGGAGGCTTATTGAATCCACCAAGTACCACATAAGAGAGTGATGGGGTACAATACATACAGAAATCATCCTACTGTACCACTTACACATGTGTCTAATATAGAGGCTAGTTGTGAATAATCGGATAATTATACATCACATTTTATTTAACAACATACATACCATTTCGTAAAGTATCAATAAAGTTCCTTGAGGAATCATCATGACACAACATTTTCATAATATCGCAGAACACACTCATGCCTTGATCTTTAGTTACATTGCTTATAAGATCTCCTACAATTGCTTCATTGATTAGTTCATTAGATGGAAGTATTTTCAACTCAGCCATATAATCAGAAAATGATCCATGCATAAATTGCTTTAGTTTATCAATAGTTATTTTATAGTCTTTTGGTAGGCAATGACACAATCTTGTATAATTCTTCTTGAGTAATAGCAGAACTAAACATGTATTGTGGTGAAAAGACAGATTACAAACAATAACACTTAATTTTATTATAAATTTTGCTATGCGTGCAATAAAGTTCAGTAATATTGCCATCTCAGCAAGTTTGAATCATGAAATTACTATAGTAGCACACATTTTTTCAGTACCACTACACATCAATTGTGACCAGGCCTGCGAAAATAGGGCATGTGGGCACAAACTACAGCCCATCATATAAAGGTTATATCTTGGTACAGGGAGAGAATATGTACATTTTTAACTTGCATTATAAAGCCAACTGAATTTTGTGTAAGTAGTGAAAATTGCATGACCATAGCATGATGCTTTACAAAGTTATGTATCATTAAAATTTGAAAAATAAACAAAATTTATGTGTTCACATGCCCTATTTTTGCATGCCCAGTCACAATTATCAATTATAGGATGAAAATAGTGTTTGTAAGAAACACATAACAAAAAATCCATTGACGGCATGTGAATTAATACAGTATACGTAAAATCATTTCTGATGATTACCTTTTGAAGAGGGATGCAATCTAATCCTAGTAAATGTTGCTTGATATAATTGACTGCTAGCACCTAAGTAATGCAGTACACAAACAATGAAATGAGTGATACATGATTCACTTATGTACTAGATGATTTTGAGTAATGTTGTTAATCACTTGATAATGACAGAATATTAGTACTGTATGTTGTACTGATTGGAAACCAAATACTTCGTTCGACATGTGTAATTACCACATAACATTAATTTTGAACCATTTGCAAGTTTGAATTTAAACTTTTTCATTGATGTTTTCTGTTTATTATGTAGTGGTATTTAAAAGCACTGATCTATGTACATGTACCTACTAAGGCTGTACTGATACCACATTTTACAGCTGATGTATATATCCGATATTTTATTGTCTATTTTCAATATGGGTTTCTAATTAACCAATACTAAATGTTCAGCCAGTACTTTAGCAGTGCAGCTGATACACATTATTTTGAGACATACAATATTAGAGTACATAGCATGACCACCATGTATGACTGTGTTGATTTACTAAATTTCAAACATATCATAAAGTTTCCTACTTATACAAACTTATCTGGTTTGGTCAGTGTATCAATAATGTATCGCCAAAAAAGTGGTATATACAAAAACCCACAAAACGACCAATTTGGGATTCAAACCCAGGCCAACTCATACAACTCCACAGCATAGCTACAAACTTGTGATTGGAGTGATTTTAATAGTACTTATTAGATCTGCATCAAATATGCCAGCATAATAAAAGCATAAAATTGGAGTGCTATGCCAGCATAATGCAAGGATTATAAATAAGCAACCATAACTCAGGTGTCACACACTGTACAAACATGGAACAAAGAGTTCGTACTCCCCATGAACAGGCAAATCTGATGGTATAAAAGTTGAGCTTTGTTTTGGTATACACTTGCACCAAAATGAATAAAACGTATATAATTTTTTATGTAGCATGCATAGTTTATTTCAATACCTCTTGTGACAACGGCTAGTTCTTGTCCAGTGGGTCACAATTTGTGCATTGTTTATTAAAGGTGCACAATTATTTTGTATACTACAGATTCATGAAACAGGTACACACAGTAAAAAGTAGGCATGTGTCTATTATGCCAGCATAATTCTGGAAGAATAGGTGACTGAAAGAATTGGAGAATATTCTGGAATAATCGGATGAGTTCCAGGAATGATTGGTACAAAATTATAAGTTTTCTTTGTAGCCTGATGCAAAAATCTTTTGAATACACCACTGAAACAGTGCAAGCATAAAAACGGTTGAAAAGATTGAGATACTCTAATAGAGCAGTCACTTACTCTAATACTGCAGTCATTCATTCTAGTAGAGCAGTTAACTTTGAGCCCATAATTCTAATATAACACAAATCCATAATTAATATGCTTATGTCTGGCACAAATTTCAGGAATGATTTTGGGAACAATAGGGGTCAGGAATCCAGTCTCAGGGTTACCAAGTTATTACTAAAAAGTATGGGACCCTGGCAAGACCAAACTACATACAAAACTAAACAATTATACATGGCTTCTCAACAGGTAAACAGATCAACTACATCTCAAGTAGTGGAAGCAAGGGAATTAAAGATCCTGTATGAACAGGAGATTGCAACACGAGCTGATTTTAATTTGGAAATTTTGTAAGCATCTGTCAAATCGCTATAATTCAATTCCACACCAAAATTTCCGCTCATACAGTATTTGGGGCATAATGGAACACAACCTGGAATATTTGGGGTAAAAATAGAGGAAATGTTAGAGCACTACTCAGAGCTTATTAGGAAATTGCAATAGCACAATAGGCTCAGGTCTAATTGACACAGAAACTATAATGGTTAGCTATGTCCTCACACACCCAATTCATATACCTACTACTGTCACACCTTCCCATTCTAAACCCTGGATCCACCTCTTTCTATTGTTAGTATAATTATTTCAGTTGATGTGGTAACAATTGTAGTATAATTATTTCAGTTGATGTGGTAACACTTGTTTATTATCTTTGAGATATTCTTTTTACAAACAAAAATGCAAAAAAACACATAATATATATCTGAAATGTATAGGATATAGAAGCAAGCATAATAGGCAGAAACTTAATGCCTTGTTACAGTGCATCTTTTTGTATGCAGCTAAAAATGCTTTGTTGTAGTCTAACATTGGTCATGATTTTGTGAATGACTTCTCTATTAGAGTAGTTCGGTCTTATAATATTATATGTAAAAATAAATTCGTGTCAGAAATGTTTGTACATGTTTTGCATACGAAAATTGTTTGGCAAAGAAAAAAGCACATTACAGTATGTATGTATGTTAGCATAATGCAGCAATTCAACAAAATTACCCACCAAATCGTATTTCACTGATCACCATCATCAACTGATGTGATGTAGTAATAGTCTCCAGTTGATTACACAGATCAAGTACTTCTTCTCTACAGCTCATCCTCTCAATCAAACAATCCAGTATTATCTTATTAGCAGTAATGGAGTCACTACTACTCAATATCATGCAAATCTGATCATCACTGATATAATCCTGCAACTTCCCAACACTTTGTTCATAGCTATCAGGCATCAATTGTAGTATAGTGTGATAATGTGCCTTGAGTTCAGTGAAATCTACAAATAAAATATGTAATGAACATTAAATAACATTCACATACTACAGTTGCAAAGATACAGTGTATAGATGTATCAATATATTTCCTCTGGTGTATCACGATATAGCAATAAATGCACGATACAAAGTGGAGTCTAAACAATGGTCTATATTATGTCATCTCTATCACATATGTATGTACCTTTGTTCTGAAGCTTTCTTGGCAGATCCCTCTCTTCAACAGTAGATGCTAGAGGTAAACAAAAAAGACAAAATCACGTACAAATTTTGAATTAAAGTTTAAAGTTAGTTGATAATTATAATGAACATGATGTGCATAAAAAGAAAACCATTTTAACATGGAGAACTCTATTTCTACTTCTTCGTAATAACATAACTCATGTGCTTTTAGTTGAACAAACACGAAACCATAATTTCACACTTCCATGTATTGCCAAATTTAATGGTGTAGTTATATGTTTTGTTGTAGACAATGATAGGCTTGCAAGTCCAAAGAGACAAATTATGACCAAATTGAATATTTAGAGGCACTATGTAAGTTCTTGATTGACCCTATTCTAGCCAAAGCCAGGTCAGAAGGTAAGAGCAAAACTGTCACACTTCAGTGCACCTTGCATAGCATTCAAATTCCCACTAGAATTGAATGCTATGGAGATTCAGCACTAAAAGCGGAATTGCACTCTGTAACCTCATTAAGGAAGCTAAAGCTACTGTTGACAAGGTTCCAGTGATTAACAGTTGAAATCTGGATTGCACTCTTAGAGACTTGACAGTAACAGCCAGTCAATGGAAGGTATCTGAATGTTGTTGTGTGGTAAATTCAGTAATTCCATGTGGCGGCAGAGGTAACAGAGTAGATACCTGATAAGTATAATTCTAGGAATAGGGTTATGGGAAGGAAATGGAAAGCGGGAATGGCATCAACAAATGCACAATGTTTCATGAAGGTTATCATGTTACATAATAGTACAAGTTGGATTTTCTTTGCAACATTGTTCAATCCTCCACCACTTTTCCATTAAAGCAATTTAAACGGTCTAATAGAGCAGTCAGTCTGCATTAAATTTTTTTTGGGAGGGGGAGGGTTGACAGTCAAAAATGCTTTGTCACTTACACTTAGTAGTAGTAGTAGTAGTAGTAGTAGTATTTACAAGTTTACATCTTCTTCTACCAATAACGTTAACCTGGTCTGCTTTATCATCTAATGGTCCTTTATCAACACATTGGATAATGTCACTGTCTATTGCATCATTGTCTATCTTGGTTGTTGTGATCAGTCTTGATGAGTAAGCTATATGGGTGAATGAGACACTGTTATGTGCATGTATATGATGTATTACATAATAGACTATCAAACACAGGGCTTTACGGAATTTAATAACCTGAAGGCCATTTGTTTGTGATACAATAAATGCTACATTACTTAGCTTAAAAACAGGCTGGTACACAGTCACTCAGAAAAATTCTACTAAAATTTACAACTTTTATAGCAATGATGTATTAGCTTCTCTAAAGGCACTTTCAGCTTTATTATACCTATGAAGGTATAGTGAAGCTGGTCTCTGGTCTATATTAATTTTTATGGTAAAAAAAGGTATACCTCCATGATCCCTAGTACTTCAATAACATTGCACTCAACTACAATAATCATAATAATCATCATACCTGTCCTCAGTTTATCAGGAAGATCAGGCATTACTGATATCATTTTAAATAAGCAACAGAAACTTTTGTAATCCCTTGTAGCATCTAACTGAACTACTAGAAAGTTGAGAATCCTCTGACATCTGATTCTTGGGCTTTCTCCGTCGACAATAAACCTCTCCACGTCACTAGAAATTTCTAAATGTTGTTTGAGAATTTTAATGGTTAGTTTACAATTAGGCATTAAACTCTGATACAACAAGTCATAGTATCTGATCAGAAATGAAAACTCTGTTAAAGATAATAATGCTATATATTACAGATCAATTACAATTGTTATCTCACCAGGTTTTCTCTTTATTACATCAATCACTTCTGGACCATACATAGAGTGTGGTGCTATAGGAGACAAAGATTTATTTTAAATGAATAGCACACTGAGTCTTACAATTGGAATGGTCAATGAACAACAAAGAATGATGACATACATACATATCACAAAGTTGATAATGTGACTCGCTGAGCAAAAAACAGATGTTTTTCAAAGTTCTATTTTGCTATCAAAATGCATTGAAAAAACTACACATGCTACATAAAAAATTTATGCCTGTTCCATCGCTTTGGTATGTACTGAAACAAAAATGAAACCTATATATACACCATCAGATTAACCTGTTCATGGGGAGTACAAAACTCTTTTTGTTTTGTGTTTGTATAGCATACAGCACATGAGTTATAGGCGCTTATTTTATGATGCAGTAGAAATAATGTTTACTGTCTTCATTTCACTGATGATTAATGGCCTTCTTTTTTGTCCACATGGAAATGCATGCTATACCTTGATTGATTTGCCATACTGTTGTTGTACAAATAGAATTTATTATGTCTAGCACTTTAACTCCAAGACTATTCATCACAAAAGGCTGAACTTTGGCTATCCACTCTTTTGTTACTATAGATGACGGAGATAAAATAAACTGGAATTTGATGAATGTGTGAAAATGACCAGGTTTTGTTCAGCCAGTTACTTGTGCCTAAATGTGTAAATAGTACTTCAGTGTGCTGCAACTTCTAACATTTGAACATTTGACTTGCTCAGCAAATCCTCAATACTGACTCACACTTTCTTAATTTTATGGAAACCAAACAAATATATTCTTACTCGTAAGCAAGCACATACATATGTGACCTAATTTGGGAAAACCATTGATTTATGCACTGTAAGATAGGCAATTTTAAACACTTCAATTCAGCATAACCTGTGAAGATCAAAAGCTACAAGTTTGAAATTTTCACTGCCAACCATAGCGTTTACTCACTGTAATCCATAGCAAGCTAGCATTTGATACAACCATGATTTTTGAGCACCTTTTTCACCATGGTATATGTCGGTAACACAAGCATGTCACCATGGGTAGTGGTGATGTTGGGGAGGGGGGGTGGCCAAGCAATTGCTATATGAACAGAAAATGGCCAAGTAGGTCACATGGGGTGTCTCCAGCCTTAATATTGGCTCTCAAGACCACCTGTGCCACTGAGAATGAAAACATTTAGAAAATATTTGGGAAACTGTCCAAGGCTGTTCATGACTCAAGCCTTGTGTTTCAGCTGGCCAGTGGCATTATGAGGTGCCAGAGTGTTCCCAGTATCAGGCACACATCTCTAGAAATCCACTCATGACAAGCAACCTGAACAAATCAGTGGCATGGCTGTGATGCACATGTATAGTGTACTATATTGGTGTACCTATCCATTCACAGTGAAAAGTGAACTTCACTGGTATATATGTGCGTAGATCAACAATTATTAAAACTTTGATCACATTATAATGGTAGTTAAGGTTGATCAATTAAAGTCTTGTTTCACTTTTACTAAACCAATTAAAATCCCACATGTTAGCGTAAACCTAGTAAATTCAATGGGCAAAAATTTTACAAAATTTGCATTTCAGCTTTGTTTCACAATGTAAGAAGGTACTAATGCAAAACCCTTGGTAGTATTGTGATCCCCAAAGCAAGAGGAGTTTGAAAGTCATCAGTACTCCCAAGGAGATGTGAGCATTACACTGGACAGGCAGTTTACTATCGGTTTTTTTCACACTCAAGTTACCCAGCAATTGTTTATGGAGAACCTTGAAAGGACTGCATTTGTAAGTTATGACTACTTATTTAAGTGCCTGTAGTTTATTTTCCATATAGTCACTTTACAAATCAATCTTTCTGTTGATATAACACCTCTTGTAGGGTTGTAACCTTTAAGGCATGCATTGATGTCAATAACAGTATTGTGCAAACTAGTTGGGTTTTATGCTCAGTGGATTATAAATTGTTTATATTATTTATACACTGTGAAAAAGGTGGGATATAAGATGGTATTTCCAGTGGCTTATTGAATACAAATAAGCCTTAATATAAACACTGTATTATACTCATGTTATACTTTAGTATAATGCATACTATACTATTACATGTATGGTTTCAGTTTAATTACCACAATACTTGGAATAGCTTATATCTGATATAATTCCCACACTATACTATCACATATAAGGTTTCAGTATGTTTAACACATTTACTAAAGCCTTATAGGGATTGTTAGTATAATACAGGTTATACCAAGCTTTTTTGTATTCAATAAGCCACTGGAAATACCATCTTATATCCCTCTTTTTTCATAGTGATATTTAGTTCTTACTAGCTTGATGACTTAATGGATGACTTGTACCAGTGTAAGGATGGTAATCCATCTTGGTGTCTTCTTCATCATCCATGTGGATACTAGTTTATCCTGTGGCTGTGCAACAATGAGGTGAACATGAAACATCCGATACATTACTGGATATATGTGTACAGTTTAAATGGGTGGGATCAGGTAGGCTTGACAAAGGTTGGCTTGTCTCTTTACACACACAACTTCAAAGTTAAACAAACATGCTGTACCAATTACAACTCCTATCCATACAGCTGGTAAAATGCACTTTATATTACATACCACTGCTGAGAATATTGTGATAAGTAGTTGTGATGTGGCTACACTACTGTACCTTATTATGGCTTGATTATCAATGATAATCAAGCCATAACAAGTATAGTAAATTGTTGGAGCATTTCAATCTCATGATCATAAGAAGTTCTTTTTTTGGTTTCAGGATATGGTGGGGAGATGGTATGTACACTCTACGTATCTCCCATCTGTGTCCCTGTTTGGTTTCTTTAGTTGAACATCATCAAACTAATTTTCAATGAATATGTTCAGAGGTTCTAATAATATTGTAATATAATGGAAGATGCACTTCCTCTTCCTGGGATCTTCAATACATACATGTAATATATTTTTCTTTGTAATGACTGGAAAGTCACAAAGGTGATTCCAGTTTCTATGGTGTAATTTACAACTGACCAAAAATATGTAGGTACTTTCCTAAAAATATTCCCAGTTACTGAAATCATAACCACCTTGTGGTCAACTGAGGTAAACATGTAATCAATGTGAAATGTTAACATAGGAGAAATAAAAGGAATTAGTTAACCACAAGATGGTTGTTATTTGAGTAAAGAGAATGTTTTTAGTACATATTTTTGGTTGGTTGTTACATCATGGAAACTGGAATCACATTTCATGCTGTTTGTGGCTTTCTGGTCATTATAAACAAAGATTATATATATTAACAGTGTGAATCAAAGGGGGCGCAAATGCACCTTCCCTTACCTTACAATACACTTTAGAGCCCCTGAAAATATTTATTAAAAATTTGATGATGCTCAACCAAAGAAACTCAATGGTGGAACCAAACAGGGGACACACACTGTAAATTCAGAAGTATGCATGGAGTTATACTGATGGTATGACTCCTGCTCAAGAGTCAAGAGTATGATCATTATACGTACTATGTAAGTGACCACAGGAGTCATACCATCAATGCAGTTGGGAAGTACCCACTCCCTACCCATTGGTATACTCAAACAAATAAAGTACTTCATACCAGATGTAAACACTGTAATAGGACAGTCAAATGCACTGATAAAATGCAATACAGAGAGTGTTTCCCATTTAGTAACATTGTCTAGGTATCTAATGTGCCCTCGCCCATGGCATGCTACAAATGCATTTTTTAATACTGAGCAGTGGCTGTCCTCTGTACACCATAACTATACAACATAAATTACTTTTGGATACCGTCGGCAAAAATTGCAAAGGAAACCACCACTGTCACTCATACAACTCATGTAGACCACTTAGTATTTAAGAATACTTGTAGATTACTACACCATTTAGATATCGCTTTGTACACAAAAACTACTCTATGTAAATTTCAGTATTGAAAGCAGCATTATGCCTAATGCTTTGGGAGGCTATACAGGCTCCCATACCTACTGATCAATTTATGCCTACTACCCTAACGCACTCTCTTTCAAAACTCTGCTGAATTTACCATCCTTAAGTAAATTTAAAAAGTTGAAACCAAACCACATAAAAACAACACATAAAATTTTACATACACTGTATGTAGACTATGTATATGGTCTCACCAGGAAATTCCTCACAGGTGACACTTGAATCACTGCTATTAAAAATGATTGGACCAGCTTCAATAGTTGTAGCTAGTAAGACAATATCAAATAAACTAACTTTTATTAACTTGATACACTATCTAATCAATTGTTATCAATTACGCTGAATTATTACAAAGAGGTAATATAATCAATGACAGCTAGTGACAAGTACTTGGATTCATGTTAAGATTTGCAAACACAAGTAAAATAGTCAAAATTATCTTAACTATTGAAATTCACCACTAGCTACAATTGATAAAATACGTAACATGTTATTAAAGAAACTGGTGGTCTGCAATATACAACTAGTATGACACTTAATAGATTTACTGATGTACATTCTCAATGGATGTCCTAAGTTAATAATAAATATGTAACCTTCAGATTACTCCACTAATAACTTGAGTGTTGTAGTCACTATTGCTAGTGTCCTTGACTAACACTGTAAAATACTGTTACTAGCAAAATACTGCATGGTAATTTCTAATTTGGTATACCGGTAGTTGATTGTTGATTATGTCACTACTATAGACTAGTGGTGAAACTCTTGTACAAGTTCTGATAAGAAAAATATTTATTTCACTGTCCACCACTTGTTACACGTATGTATATAATCGCTTCGCCAAGTTACTGTCAGCTGGTCAGCTACAAGTCTGATCTGCACAAATGAAGTATACACATATTTAATGATAGCTATCAATAGCTAACTATGCAAAATGCGAAGATTCCATTCCCTCAGTTATTACAACCATTACATTGAAATTTATTTTTCGTCTGATTCCTACAGTGACGAATCCCTGGTTTCAGTACATAAATAATGGGTTTGTCAGGCTTTACAAAAGTAGCACGAGACATGGTAGTCTCGTGCCTAGTTAGTCTATGTTAAGAGCGTAATCACTGTCTGGTGACAATGTTCAAGGTTCTTGGTACTGGAAGTATGATTCAGCCAGAGTATAATATTATATACATATTGGCTGGTCAATCAGAATCAAAAACTTTTTTTTGTATTTGCATAAATCCATCTGAAGTTGATGAAAGAGCAGATGATTTTAACCATTGTATTAGAAGCTTTCACTGGGGTCATTCTGACAAGAAGTTTTTTTTCAAGTTGTTATATAGCTCTGATCATGATTTCACGTTACATAATTTTCACCAGAAATGATACTCTATCCTGTAGATGAGAAAAGACTGTCTCCATTCTATTACCTTAATCTTCATATCTAATTATTTTCGCATGGTTGTAAACAACTTTTGAACAATTATGCAACTTTCTGATTGTGATTGGCAAGTCGATATTTTAACTATAGCACATTTTGTGACCCCCAACAAATTTTAGTATTGTCACCAGACACTGTTTGCACTATGAGGACAATGGGACTAAGCAAGACAGGAATAATTTATTTAACTACAATCTCAGTTTGGAGTGGCCTTAACAACAATGAATACCAAATATAGCTGCTAGCCCAGAGCTAGTGGACCTCCAATATGCTGTATCCCCCCAATACTATATACTATTGATTGTGACCACGCTGCATGTACTTGGATGCAGTACCACAAAATTAATTTAGGCCACTCCAAGTAGATTCATTGTTTCCCATTTCCCACCTGCATACAGACTCTCTTCTGCATGGTTTTAGTCATTATGCTATTAACTATATAAACATTTGGTTATTAATTATTACTTATCACATGATTGTGTAACAGTTACGTACATACAGATACTATTTTAGCAATGACCTTATTCACAGTCATAACTCACCTAGTGCTCCTATAGTCTCTTGCCCAGACCAATTTTTTTCTATTTGTGTGAAGGTGGAGAAAAGAATGAAAAGCGGTCTGGGCACGAGACTAGTGCTCCTACTTTATATTCTGTTGGCTAGCTACGGCTGTTAACATTGTGTGGGATTTTAAAATTACATGTAGCTAATAAACCTCCTGCCCGCATGCTTAATGTGTAACAATGGAGTGGCTTTACAAAACAAACAATGTGTGGCTAACAAACCTGAACAGTCATGAAGAAAAAGTGTGAAACGTGTAACATGTAGCTACTGTGTAGTGTTCTGGCCCAGACCAGACCACTTTTTTCCTATCTCACTAGCAAGTGCATGGGTGAACCTGTGAAGCAGTAGTAGTGAGTCAAAAATGACCCAACAACTCTTGATCAGTAGCCGTGCAGCTGTGAACGCAGAAAAGGTAGCAAACAGGTCGGGTATAGGGACAGTTGTTGTTGTTGTGACGGTGATCAATTCAATATGACCGAGTGTGACAAAGTTACTCACAAAGTTATATAGTCTGCAGGTCACCAGAAATGTGTACCCTATGGGTGTAGCTATAACCGTGCCACTTGTGACTGAATCTGAGTGTTCTGCTGCTCCTGCTTTCGAGGGGTCCTGTAATTCTGCCCGTATTTTAGTGTCTTGTTTAGTGGAAACTTTTGATGTTTTTATGCCATTTCCTGGAGAGGAATGTTCCCTTGCTTTCTTTGAAGATATGTCTGTTTCTGTGTTGCATAACTCCTCTCAAAATGACCTGTTTTAGATGATTCACTTTTCAAACAGCTTGTAAGCAGTTCTACTATTCATGATCAAGCACGTCTGCATGCTTTATCACATTCTTCTGGCACAAGCAGTGGTTGGCTTAAAGCACTGCCACAACCTGCTTTGGGTCTAGTTATTCCTCCTCATGATTTCACTATAGCTTTACGTTTGTGGCTTGGAATTCCTTTGTTCCCTTCCTTATCTCTCTGTACTTGTCTATCTGTGATTGACCAGTTTGGTGATCATCTGCTGGGGTGCTCTCATGGCCCCTTGAGGATCCAGCATCATAATGCTTTAGTGTCTATTGTGCACCAAGCCTTGTTCCAAGATCACCGTGGTGTTCTTAGGGAGCAAGGTATTTCATTTGACCAATCTCGTCCTGGTGACATATACCACCCTTATTTCCACCTTGGCCATCCTGCCTATTTTGATCTCTCCGTCAGGAGCACCACTCAGTCAGCTGTCATATCTTCTGCTTCTTCTCAGGCTGGGCAGCTGCTTCTGTTGGTGAGATAGCTAAGGACACTCAATACCAGGACATTGTGAATGATAACGGAGGAGATTTTATCCCTCTTGTTTGTGAGACCTTAGGTGTTTGGTCACCATATGCTCTATCAATTTTAGGACCCATAGCTGACAGAACAAATGTTAGAAACGGTATGCCTCGAAAGTTTGCTAGGCGCCAACTTCTCCAGCAATTGTCTGTGACTTTGTAGAGGCCGGTAGCTAGCTACAATGCGAAAATGATACTACACCAGTAGCTATTCGCTAACTGCTGAGGACGAATTTCCTGACTTTGACATTGGTCAAGTATGTAGCTAGCTAGTAATAAATCCCCCAAGGAACAATCTTAGCCCCTCTATTATTTTTATGTTATATTAATGACCTACCATTATCAATCAATGCCAACATTGGTCTGTATGCTGATGATACCATACTTTATACTGTTATTCACTCTACATCCGACTGTTTATCATTTCAAAATGATCTCAACTCCTTATCACAATGGGGCACTAGATCTGGTATGTTTATTAATCCTGATAAAAGTGTATTCATGAGAATCACTCGTAAACACAATCCGATCACGTACAACTTCACCATTAATGACATCTCTATCAAAGAAGTTTCATCTACTAAATATTTAGGAGTTACAATCACCAATGACTTGTCTTGGTCCACACACATTACTAACATCACATCCAAAGCTCTATCAGTCAAAGCATTCCTACAGAGAAATCTTAAATCCTGCCCAACTCAAATCAAATTGAAATGTTATAATGCCATGATAAGACCAATCTTGGAATACGCCAATCCTGTCTGGTCCCCTCACATCAGAAGAGACATTGATAAGCTTGAACGAGTACAGAGGCAATCTGCCAGATTCATTATGGCTGACTTCTCGTGTTTCAGCAGCGTAACTAACATGCTCATTGACCTTAATATTCCCAGCTTAGAATACCGCAGACAAGTATCCAGTATCACCCTCCTCTACAAAATTGTTCATAATCTCATTGATATATCTCCTGGTGATTTAATCCCTGTCACTTCTAACACCAGAAGACATGACCAAAGATTTCATCATATCTATGCAAGGACCAATCAGTACAGTAATTCATTCTAATTAGACTGTGGAATTCACTCCCACCTGACCTAATCCAACAACAACCACTACAAATTTTTAAGTACCTTGCATGTTTCATATGTGCGTTAATCCTCAAACTGAGGCTGCACATTTTTGGAAAATAAATAAATAAATAAATATATAGGTAGTAGTTAGGTAATAAATAGTAGTATGTTACCAGTACTTAGTTCAATGTTTTTTTATATTGTGTTAGTTATTTTTCGCCACTTGTGACTTACTTGAGCTACGCCTTTCCGCATTGACGAAATTCACTGATAGCTAGCGGGTTGTCTTGTTTGTAGCTAAATCGTGCCTCATGTTGCACCACATGGTTGCACCTCACACCTTGCTCGCTTGCTAGCTACTCACACTTTGTATTCTTCAACACTGGTTAATAGTCGCCTGCATGCTCTTCGCACAGAATGACAGAAAACAATTACTGGAAACTATGCAATCAATATGTCTGAACATAGATAATATACCCCCTGGATTGGAAACTGCGCCGCGCGCCATAGACTTTGTACAAGAACCAGTGTCCTTAGGCTGGTTTCGCGCCTCAACAAATTTAATCCTATTACAGCAGAACGGTGGCATTACGACTTTACTTTGTTACGAGAATGACTTTTAATGTTGTTATGATAATTGTTTTGGTTAGTTTGACCACTTCGCTTCACTTTTGGTCGGGAGGCTTACAATGGCGGACTACATGCTTTTATGGAAGCACATTCTTGGCTAAACTAAGTGCTGTAGGTAGAAAAATAAAGTATCACAAGGTTAACTATGCTATAAAGAATTGCCTCGGCTAAATAATATGCCTTCCCATAACTTCTTTGGCAGGTTTTTGGGATGGTATTTTTCGGCAAAATTGGAAGCACATCAAACTGGAGTATTATGGAGTGAGAGGAAGTTTGCTGGAATGGTTTGAATCATTTCTACACAACAGAACACAGCAAGTAGTAATAGAAGGCCATTATTCCATATCTTGTGACATAACATCTGGTGTCCCCCAAGGCTCAGTTCTTGGACCTGCCCTTTTCCTAATATATATCAACGACATAACTACAAACATACATAGTGAGTTGCGACTGTTTGCAGATGACATTTTAATTTATAGGCCTATACACTCACCAAGTGATCAGAAGATTCTGTAGGATGACTTAACTACTCTTATAAAATGGGCAAATGAATGGCAGATGGACTTTAATGTATCTAAATGCAACATCTTACAAGTTACCACACACCATACCACCAAAACATTTACATATCAAATGAATGGAGTGCCCTTGAAATCAGTAGAAAAGATTAAATATCTTGGAGTTTACTTGAACAATAAACTTTCATGGCACGATCACATTGACTACATATGCAACAAAGCAAATTGATTACTTGGTTTCCTAAAGCGAAATTTACATTCCTGTCATAAACACTTCAAAGAATATGCCTACAAACAATTTCTGCTACCATCTATCGAATATTGTTGTGCCATCTGTGACCCACACCACCAAAATGACATTTCTAAACTTGAAATGATTCAACATCGAGCTGCTCGTTTCGTCTTAAATAAGCCTTGGAACAGACACCACCGTGACAGTATCACAGACATGTTAAATGAACTAAATTGGCCATCTTTACAAGAACGCAGAAAGCAAGCACGCCTCATCCTATTGTACAAGATAGTTAATCATTTATTATTGGTCCCAAATCGCTGTCTGCCATCATTAAATCAAACTGCTACCAGAGCCCATCATGATCAGAAATTTAATCATATACAATCTTCAGTAAACACGTATCTCTATTCATTCCTACCCAGAACTATTCCCCATTGGAACGATCTATGTATCCCAAATCTATCTACCATTGATCTTGAAACATTTAAACAATCAACTACTCCTACTTTATAACTGTAACTTAGCACTTATTGTATTTATTGTAACTTAGCACTCACTGTAATTTAGTACTCATTGTAATTCTAGCACTTACTGTAACTTACCACTTACTGTAATTTAGCACTAGTTGTAACCTAGCACCTATTGTAACTTAGCACTTATTGTAACTTAGTACTAATCATTATTGTAACTTAAATTATAGGCACTTATGTTATTGTAACTTAAACTAGGCACTTATGTGTACGTACCTTGTACATTAGCGCAAAAACCCTGTTGGGTGTTTGCTAATCAATAAATAAATTTAAAAAAAATAAAAATAAATTCTCTCTGTGATTCTAAACAGTATCGCTACACAATTTACCGTAGGCGGGGAAAGTTACGCGTGGGAAAAGTTTCGCGAATGCAGTAGCTATCGCGAAACTTTTACGCCGGTTAGCTTCTACATGCTTGTATTTGTACAGTAATACATTAGTATGCAAAATCAGCATCGCGAAACTTTTACGCCGGTATACAAAGTAGAGTGCAATTCGCGAAACTTTTCCCACGCGTAACTTTCCCCGCCTACGGTATACTACGAAGTCATCAAATAATGCTCCATGGTATGGTCTGGGTGCGAAGGGCGTAGCATACAGGGTTTCGGTGTTTTCCTTGAATGGGTGTCCAAACCATCCAATCTCGCGTTCAGTTTCGCTTCTACCGTTCGCACAATAAAGAGCTAATTTGCCTCGAAACTCGCTGTTGGCTTCCAAAACATGATTATGATTATGATTATGATTAAAGTACCGGTAAAGGCACAGCCTGTATACCGGATCTGCACACAATAGTACAATTAACCATTATAAAACATCTTGATAAAGAACCCTTTACCAGTGGTGAGCCTTGTTTCGCCCAGAGAAACTTGTCTTGTCATTGAAGGGGGCGCAAAACCAGCCTGTAACCAGTGGCGCTTACTAGTTTCCAATCCAGGGGGTATATTATCTATGGTCTGAATTATTATCTAATTGCCTTATAGCTAGCGCCCTTAAAAATAATTTAAAATATCGCATGGAATATCTATGATTTTAGCTACGTAATAGCATACTAAGCATAGTATAATTACTGGCAGGATCAACTTAGCTACGTGTGCGAGGTAGAGTTCTCAATGAAAAAATTGAATAATTTCTAGCTATAAGTCTTAGCTACCACTGCAGCTAGGGTGTTTACATGCACCTCGGCATAGCTACTAGCCACAGTCAGTAGTAATATACATGAACTTTCAAGTTAGAGGTTCAGGATAGTTCGATTCGCTGAAGAGTGTCAATTTTTTTTCGTTTTTGTATATATACATACGTAGTAGAGTCTACCATGTTTAACAACCTTCTTATAAATGAACTGTAAAATTGTAATTAGTTAGCTGCATATATTTTGATTTGTATATTGCATTTATACTCGCTGTGCGAGGTCTTGCAATTATAATAATAATAATAATAGTAGTAGTAGTATAGCGGCACAACCCAAAAATTGTGCACTTTTTCATAAAGCCATGGAACTTTCCACATAAATGGTAGTCCTCAATACATGTATTTTTAGATATAGTGCCATCGCTGATTTGACCTTTGTTGACCTTTACTGCCATTTTTGTACGGAAAATTGATCATTTTTGTCTTTAACTCCCTGAGGCAGTAATTAACTTGTTAAAATGTGGCACCAAACAAAAGATCTTGCTGATAGAAACAACTTGGTTTTTATTTGAAGTGAATAGGTGATTTCATTCTTAAGTTATGAGTATTTTTATTAGCTGCAAAATTTGATAAATTTATGCACAATTATCTGCCCACAGGTAATTCACACCTTGAGAGCAGGAAAATTAATTTTATCAAATTTTGCAGTTAGTAAAAATGATCATAACTTTGTAACGATATCACCTATTGTAGGGTCCGCAACGCGAAAAATCGATATCCTCCAATCAACTACCTAACTGTTGTCATGTGTTAGGCTAAGTGTAACTTGAATAACACCACCGTGGCAGCCAAGTTTGTTACTTTCTTCTGGTAGAAAACGATACAAATGTCTTAAAATCACGTGATTTTTCGCTGCAGCGGTTCGTAGGGTTCTTCGTATGCCACGATATTCACTCTCAACATTGCTCAAGTAGTCTATCATCAACTCAAAGTATTGGTGGTTTGATTTTATTGGTCAGTTTCTGGTGGCAGCACGATCTGTGCAGCTTTTTGACGACAGACAAAATGTTTCTTCTTCTGGAGCACAGGACAAGCAGAGCAGCAACTGCGCCGTTGGTCAGCAATGACCAGTACTAGGTAAAGTACCTGCATGTGGAGTATGGTTATAATTGAAGCTTGTTAGCCATCTGGCTGAGCCATCTATATGCTGAAATTCGGCCAAAACGACGCGATTTTTGCGAACAAATACCAGAATGGTTGATACATCAGTGAAACAGTCTCCAACAGCAAGGATACGAAGCTTATAAACACCTAATAATACGGCTATCTCGCCCAGTAAACGCATAGAGCAATCCAGTGCATGAAATAGGCACTCGCGTGATTGAAATTCAAATTGCGGAAATACCGATGAAATCGCTTTCATTTCTGAATAGGAACCATGCAATGTGCTCCTTTTGTAAATATTTGTGTTAATTGTTCATTCAGGCGTGGTCTGAGCCAGTGCAGATGTGTTTTGTACTATGATAGTATCGTAGGAAGAGTCTTAGACTGCTGGGCTAGTCGAGATGCTGAACCTAACGCACACAAACTGATTGTCACTTGATTCCAAGTGATTTTAAGGTCATTGGAATAGATTATAGTTGTATTTTCGGAGATTTGAATATCAATCACGTGAGTGCCTATTTCATGCATTGAACTACTCTATGCGTTTACAGGGCGAGATAGCCGTATTGTTAGGTGTTTATAAGCTTCGTATCCTTGCTGTTGGAGACTGTCTCACTGATGTATCAACCATTCTGGTATTTGCTCGCAAAAATCGCGTCATTTTGGCCGAATTTCAGCATATAGATGGCTCAGCCAGATGGCTAACAAGCTTCAATTATAACCATACTCCACATGCAGGTACTTTACCTAGTACTGGTCATTGCTGACCAACGGCGCAGTTGCTGCTCTGCTTGTCCTGTGCTCCAGAGGAAGAAACATTTTGTCTGTCGTCAAAAAGCTGCACAGATCGTGCTGCCACCAGAAACTGACCAATAAAATCAAACCACCAATACTTTGAGTTGATGATAGACTACTTGAACAATGTTGAGAGTGAATATCGTGGCATACAAAGAGCCCTACGAACTGCTGCAGCGAAAAATCACGTGATTTTAAGACATTTGTATCGTTTTCTACCAGAAGAAAGTAACAAACTTGGCTGCCACGCTGGTGTTATTCTTAGCCTAGCACGTGACAATAGTTAGGTAGTTGATTGGAGGATATCGATTTTTCGCATTGCGGACCCTACTTATTGACTTCAAATAAAAACCAAGTTGTTTCTATCAGCAAGATCTTTTGTTTGGTACCATGTTTTAACAAGTTAATTACTGCCTCAGGGAGTTAAAGACAAAAATGATCAATTTTATGTACAAAAATGGCCGTAAAGGTCACCTAAGGTCAACTCAGCGATGGCACTATATCTAAAAGTACATGTCATGAGAAGTACTATTTATGTGGAAAGTTTCATGGTTTTATGAAAAAGTGCACAATATTGCCAATTTTGGGGGCTACGCTGCTATACTATAGCTACAGTAGCTAGCTAGCTACTGCTTCTTAAGAACACGTTTATCTATATGAAGCGTTTTGACAGCTCTATTAGGGTAATCGAGCCTATTAGAGTATATTGATCTATTTCACTCCAAAAAGGACAATTTCGGCGTGATATCATTCCGAGGGGGAGGGAGGGCCCCAAGCTCCACCCACCCCCTTTTTCTCCGCCTATGAATTAAGATTTTTACTTTAGTTTTTATTGCTGAATAGTGGCTAGGCCTCAGTAAAAAATGAAATACTATGCTAGGGTGAAGTTGCAATTGCATGACCATGCATGTTATAGGCTCCTTTTAAAAGTCTGAATCCGCTTCTGTCACAGTCAGAGTAACAGAGTTACTAGCTATATAGCGCTAAAATCGTGGTAGCTATCGTAAACAAAGCACTTTTAGAAAATTACTTATTTAACTAATCACTTACATGTTTACATGTACCATATAGATCTCAATTCTGAGTCCTGTACATTGCAAATAAATAATAAATAAATAAATAAACACATCTACTTCCGCAGGACAGATTCGAATGTTCTCATTAGTTGAATGTTAGCTATCTAGGGCTATTGTGCCTCAACAAACATGCATAGTAATGGTAGCTACACACAACACACACACAAAACATTAATGTAGTCTTACCCCCAGCCACCCACGAGCTCGATCAGGTGAAGGTCACTTTGCGTGATCAAGAGCGTGGGCGACTACATGCCCTTCTTTAGGTAGATATTTTCGGAAACCAGTCACGCGGTCAGGCTGTGGGCTGCGGTTTGAAATTCCAAGAAGTTGAATAATCAGGTTTAATATTTCAACTGATCAGTTACGTATAAGGTTTATTCTACACATCGATTAGCTACCTAGCTACACTGCTGTAGACTATATGGCTTCTAATGAGACTGTCGCCGATGATCCTTATTTTGGCGTAACTAGACTCGAAAAACCTCCTAACAGTCGTAAGTGCAACATGTAGTTACCGAACATAAAATAATTAATGCCAAAAAGTACTGTAAATTAATTTTTATTATCACTTTACCCAGTGTACATGTGCTCAAGTCCATCTATGATTTGATTAACTTTGTTCGGTTTGTTGCTTCACTTGAGCTCTACGTGGGACTGGCTATCACTGTATGAGGAGAAAGTTTGCAAGCTAGGCTTCAGCTAGCTAACTCTTGTCTCAGTATTGACAAAGACAAAGTAGCTAATTGAATTTGTTGGTAGCCCAGTATGTAGCTATTGTTGATCTGTTTCTGGTGAACTCGCCACATTATAAGGGGAGAGAGGCAGGAAAATTAATTTCATAAAACAGTTGCATATTATCAAGCAAGGGGTGTAACTCTGTGACAGTCAAAAATTCTGTGCAATTAAGATAAGGAAGTGGTTATGAACTGAAAGATTTTTTTTTTGTGGATAACACATTATCTGACAGTCATTCATATACTCAAATATCAAGCACACTAGTTGTAAGTTAGAGTTTTGGGGTATGCCTTAGTATTCAACTTTATAATTAAGGCAGTGTCTAGTAGTTGCCACGAGTAGTCAACTTTAGGGCACATGACAAGTAGTATTAGGGTTGGGTTCAGCTTTGGTCCCTTCTTCACTTTTATTTCTTACTGCTACTATATACAGCTTACTTCTTGACTCATGCACATTTATAAGATAGAAAAGTAAGGGTTTAGGGAGTTGGGGAACTAGCGGCAGTAGCACACTGGTAGTACACAGAACCATCACACTGATAGTCCAGCGTTCGAACACCGAATGCTGCACCTTTTTTTTTCATTTTAGTAACATTTTAGTCTAAATTTTACTGTCGGTTCAATAACTGGTACGTTATTGAACCAACTTTTGGTTCAGTAACCACTGGCTTAAAAAGATAATTATTGTTAATGCACATTCTGTGCTTGGTACCGATACAATGTTAAATTTAAATCTCAGCGTGAGTCAGTTTGTGATAAGGTGACACTGAATCAATTGTATCATGTGAATTGATGATAGCCTATGCTGTTGTCATTTTTCATGAAACGATACACTTTCATTTTGTGTTTTATTAGCTAATAGCATTGGTATACTTGCCCCATGTGCAGGACCATTTCAACAATAAACATTTTAATGCTGTGAACACTGACTAAGCATTAAACACCAGCACCGTTCATATGAATGGTGATCACTGTAAATACAGCAGTGATCACAACACACTAACACAGGTGTGATATTGTTGTCCAAACTGGCACATCCTTACAAGAGTAGTATGCACACCATATTAGTCACTAATAATAGTGTGACCATACATGTACAGCTGAAAAAAAGTACATTTAGGAGTGGAAGGGTAGAATGTGACGGCTTTATTATCAAAGTCAACCACTCATCATAGTATTATTGTGAAATATTACATCATCTGCAGTTTCACAATTGGTGTAATATTCCTGGAATGTCAACAATCTACAAACAGTACACAACACTATTAGTCAGTCAGCAACTTACTTCTTTCAAATCTCTACTTAAACAAAATGTATAAACTTATATCACCAAGCCTGGAGTTTGATTGTGGGTTTTAATTTCACTCAACTGAGACTACCTTAAGATATGTATGGGCCCCCACTGATCATCAGTATACAAATTTTTCATTTCTCTACTGTTGACTGGAGTAATCTAATGGAAATTTTATGAGTTAATGTTAATCAAGAGTAAATTTACTCTTGGTTAATGGAAATTGATTACTTTATTGATACAAACATGTTATGCAAATACACACTTTATTGTACATAGCTTTGTTCATCAACTTGAACTGTCACTACAATAAAATGTGTATTTGTACATATCACATAAATGCTATGCAAATACACATTTTATTGTAGCTTTGTTCATTGACTTGTCACTACAATAAAATGTGTATTTGTGCATATCACACACACACATCACATACTTTGGTGGAGTATGTGATGTACAACACATTTAGAGCATACCACATTATGCACAAATACACATTTTATTGTAGTGCATGTGTCTGTGTAATTGCTTAGCACAAAATGAGTTTATTTATAGCACATAAATTCAATAAAATTGATGTTTTAATTTTCTATACATCCTACTACCTCTAAATGATAAAGGACGCCAAAGAACACCTAAGTTTTATCACTAGAATCATCTATAATATCAGAAAACAGTTTTTCATTTACAAATCTTAGTGTCATGTACACTAATATACAGTCACACTGCTTGTCTTGTGTGCTTCACACACCATATCCTAAAAGTGTGCCTGCACCCCAAAGGTGTGCTGCTGGTTAAGTGTACTATGACCACCTCAGTTTTAACAGTGTGATATAACTCTTAAAGGACGTTAGGTTTCCTTATGCCATCCTGCAAGTATACTGATGCAAAACACCAAAGTTGTCTGTCTGTGGTTTGAAGCTCAATTCTTCCCTACCAAAGGCAATAAATATATATAATTATACATGACAGGTGGCATACACATAGTGGTCCAGTTACAGTTTCTACATGACGTTAACCTTACTGTCAACAAAGAGAAATACCTTACAGTCAACAGAAAGAAATGAACTTGTGTATAATTTAAAGCCAACAAAATTTGCAATTATAGTTACTGCATTGCAAGCAAAGGTTCTGACCTTTCCTATATACTCTATGCTATGCTATGCACTTGCACTTTCAGTTGTAATGTTGTAGTGACACATACCTCAGCCATATATAGAGTTTAAGCATCATTAAATATATCTTTAATGACCTTTAAGGTAATGTATGATTCTTTAAGCAGATCTAGTAGTTAAATAGTTGTGCTAGGTCAAGCAATTGCACACGCAGTTCCTCAGTGAAAACTATGGTTTCTACACGATGCCAGTAATATGATTTTTCAGATGCACAGTAGTAACTGCCCAATCATCCAAGTTGCTTATTTTCTACAGCAGTAATGAGGTAAGTCTGAACAATGTGTCATACAGATTAAGAGTGTGAAAGGAGCTTTTACGTACACACTGGACAAACACACAGATGGGCAAATATTTTGGCAATTCACCTGCCCTATCACATAAGTGCTATAAGAGTTCCTATGATGTAAGGTAGCCTACAGTATGTGCCAGTGCTGACACAGCATAATTCATACACAAATACTGACTGTATTTATTCCGTCTATGTTTAGGTGTTGGAACTAATAGTCCAAAAACTCTGCCTTGGCTCAAGCAAAAACAGACCACAGCCCCAATAGTGAATAACATTAAAGTCATTTATAGATTTGAGGTTCGTTTTGTCTCATTATAGAAAGTTTTTAAAATAGTTGTTCCAATACTGAATAAAGACGGGGTTAGAATATGTAGTATTGGAATACTATTTTTGCTGTGTGAAAATCTGTGAGTATAAGAGTTTGTGGATACCAAAATTGCATGGAACAGATAGAACAAAAAGGTGCATCAAAAGGTTCCAAAGGTGAAAAAAAGTTATGACCTAGGTGGAGATCAAACCAAGGTTGGTTATAATCACTTGTGGTTAAGGGAAGTGCATACCATACAGTGTAATAATTTGATCAGGAAAAATTTTGATGAATTTGACGTTATGCATGCCATTCATCAAAATTTTCCCTGTCAAAGCTCATGTGACCAGTTAATTAGAATACTTCTGGTGCAGGACATTCGTCAATATTCACACAGGAATGTTGCTCAACTTTTTGGTGATCCTTCCCTACACCAGTGCCATCATGGTCCTATAAAGAACAAACAAAACATGTATTGTTTACTACAACAACACTCGAATTGCCAGATGATGGATGTTTCTTTTGCTAAAATCTTGTGTCGATATACATTATTTGCATGCCAACATACTGATGAGCTAAAAGTTAAGTTTTAAAAAGGTGTGCACAAACAAGGTACTGTTTAGAAAGAAAAAATGTACTAACACGTTGATTCAAACTCACTACCTCTTACACCACTTAAACATTATGTGCTGTGCTTTTAAAAGGAATGTTACTCAAGTTTCTTCTACACCTTGGCCTTCTACATGCTGTAGAAAATGAACAGAAGCATTCGTGAACTAAAACACCCAAGCTTATGTGGCCCTATAAGTAGAGGTGCATGCACCGATATAAGAAAACTAAACCGATCTGATATACCGATATAACTAAGTGTAGCTATTTATATTTGAGGAACCACATATGCCATGTTCAACTTTATTTTAACTCAAGTACTGAAGAAACTACTGAAGACAGTCTTAAGATTATTGGCTATGCTTGGTTACCCATGGTGGTGTGGCCTCTATTGACAGCTCAGACTATAAGGCACCCACAAATATTTTAATATACATGCCCCTGCCAGGATTACTCTGGATTACTCTGCATTTTACTAGCTTGTAGAGATGGCTGGTTGTTTTATGCTGTGCTCTTGGTTCATCTTATTGCTGTTTCCCCAGGCCCACCACTATGAGTGTTTGGTAAGCTTTGTTACAACAAAACAGTGATCATCCACGCACTTAGATGGCTTCATGTAGCGTACTGCTTTTAGACAAGGAAATAACTACTGTTTCTCACCTTTGTTAGCTAAATAATAGGGTTTATAATGTGGCTTGATCATTGGACAGTGTCCTCAAGATAGTTCAGTTATCGGTGTATCGTATCGGTTTTTAGCAGCAATATCAGCTCCCACCGATATAGTAATCTCTATATTGGCCACCGATATGATATGTATCAGTATATTGGTACACCTCTACCTATAAGAGTCAGGGTGAAAAAGATATGAAATCAAAGGTGACAGCCAAAAATGGCGGTAATGATATCATTTTTAACGATGAGGATGATCATTCAAAATGATTGGCATTAACATCATTGCAGCCATTTCTTGGAAGCCATTTTTGATTTGCTTTTTATCTTTGCTATTTTGAGGGCCGCACCCCTTTTTATAGCTTGGCTATTGTGGTATAGATATTGCTTCTTTTGCAATTTCATACCCCATAGCCAGCTTATGGGGATTCCTTTTCTTTTCTTTAGGAATGAGAAAGAGTGGCTACAGATGTTTTATATGTTAAATTTATAATTATTGTTGTTATTATTATTACTAGGCCCGGGGCAAATACAACCAAGTACAATCACCAACGGGACAACCTACTAGTGGGGCATGTACAAACAGTGCATGGCCAACACAGTGTGTGCAGGTAGAAAAGATGCACAATAATACAATTCTAGAGGAATTGACTGGCTACGTAAGGGATGTATTAGTATGCAATTACAATCAGTGATTATCCGACCATGGAGATGTGAGGCTTCAGGTGGAGAGCTAGCATCATCACACAAACTTACCAGCTGGAAACTGCAACTCCTGCCAGGTGAGGCTTTCTCCCATCCCATACATGAGTGAAGGTAGCCTAGTTACGCGAGACTAAAGAAACAAGACTACCGATGTGTTTTAACCAACACAAACTAACTTCCATCGATTAGTAGCAACTTCCAATCATGTTATTTATTAAGCAGGAGTAGCAACCACTCGTCTTCCAATCGAAATAGTCGCTGTCGCCCACAAATGTACAGTAGCTCGCTTGTCTAGTGGGCGTCACGTGCTAACTGTTTTGATCGGCGTTAAATAGAATCGTCGTACGTTTCTATCACCTCCATGAGAACACTATGATGAGTTTACAACTAACTTGATATCACACTTTACAAACAATCAACACCACATTAGTTAGTATAAGTTATAATTGTACCTAATACTGTGATTCCTTCTTTTTTTCCTGGGCACACCAGCTGTGCTGACTGCCCAGTAATCATAAATAAATAAATAAATAAACACCCGCCCATTAAACGATTGTCTCTTCATACAACATGGATTATATTCCCAGTGAGCGTGAAGCGTTAGGCCTTGTAGTTTTCTCAAACATTATTAATTATTTATTTCATTATTTATTTATTTATTTCATTATTAATGACGTAATTTCAATCGCATTTCGTATTATCTTTAGTACTTGGTTGGATAATTATTATTTTGATTTCTAATGTAACTGAACTCTAACAGCTTATGGCAGCTATTGTAAGTATGCGAAAAGATGAAGAAAAAACAAAGAAATTAAGCTGCCAGCACTTACAGAAGTTGGAAATGCCTGAAACCATTTTCCTCAAATTTAGTTTATGGACTACTAAAGGTGGAGGGCATCACCATACAAATTTTGTCTTGTTTTGTGAAGGCAGCATTGACCTAGATATGCATAAAAATTGCATTATTGTTCTTCGAACCTGTTAGTAACAAAAAAGAAAAGTAGAATAAATAAAGTAAGTTTAACTAAATTTTTTAACTTTTGGTGCTATCTTAGGCCACACATGTGTGTTTTGATAAGTTGTGTAATGAACAACCAATTAATAATTAGTAGAATTTTTTCACCGACCATTTATTATTTATTATGTCCTACTTTCAACAATATAACACCTGCATGTAACAAAATGGGAAATAGTGAAAGTGTACACCAGTGCACTTCAATGTTGTGTATCATGAAAAATCAAAGCATGCCACCATTGTAATGGTACTGATGCCTCTACCAAATTTTAATGTCCGTGGTGCATAGCTTTGAACCCTTAAAAGTGCATAAGGCACCATAGGGGCAAAGAAAAACAAGTTGGTATTATGCTAACCACTTCTAAAAACCAAACACCAAAACTCATCTGGGAAACCAACTATATAATTACTATGTTATTATTTAGCTAATAGGATTCTGGTTTTCATATTTCATGAAATATTTGTAATTCCTCAATTACATTGCTATGCACTGCTAAGGAAGTGCTTGTTAAACAAACTGCTTTTAACAACATATACATGTAGTTATGCACAAAAGTATCTTCTAAACTGTTTTATAGTTTGACTATCATGCAAATTCTCTTGACAAAGCCTTAAAGCTATGCTTCATTTTTGTTCACCTACGTAGGAGACACACCCCTTTCAACTCCAATAGATAGGTTATTTCCGGTAGTCTATGAGGCCTGCACCATTGTTTATCAGTTGTCAAACACCTGTAGAACTCAAAAAGGAAAGAAATTCACAAAGTCTGAGGAGAGTCACCACACCTGTATTTCAGACCACCAGTAAGAAACCACCTAAGAGCAAAGTTCACCTGTTCGGAAGTTTAATGCATGCTTCATAACTTTCACTTTTACTTTTTTATGTGCAAGCTGCTTTTACAATTGATGATTTTGCTCACATCAGTATGTATGGACAAGCATGGTTAGGTAGATACGTAGGTACACACACACACACACACACATGCACACACACACACACACACACACACACACACACACACACACACACACACACACACACACACACACACACACACACACACACACACACACACACCTCAACAAATACTTTTACGAAAACAATTTCAGTAAACCAGGCGTGAACCCACAGCCAGCCAAATGTACAGAAAACTAATGGCAACATTTTTTTATACTTACAGATAATAACAGTGAAGCAGTTACTGTTCTTCTGGTTATTTCAAGGTCTTCTTCACCTGATTTCTGTAAAAAATTGTACATAATTATACAAAAAGCATCAATAAGTACAGTAACTTGAATCATTAAAGAGTATGTGATGGCTAAGTGTAGCCATCCACTGGTGGTAGTAGTTTGACGTCTGATGTGTGATTTTGTAACATCTGCATGCATGCATGATCACACAATAGCCTTGTCTATATCATGCAGTTTACCACATGTGCATATAGTTCACTAATGAGGAGAGTATTGGATATACCACAAGCACTCATGCTTGACTTCATATTTAATGCAATCGTGCCACAAATGCATAGTGCCTGTTACACATGCACAAACATATAATATTATGCACACACACACACACACACACACACACACACACACATACATACACGCACTACACATACACTACACACACGCACGCACGCACGCACGCACACACACACACACACACACACACACACACACATACACACACACCACACACACACCACACACACACACACACACACACACACACACACACACACACACATCACAAATACAAATTGTGTCTGCATTACCAAAGCCACTTTCTAAAATACCTGCTACATGTGATGGATATGAAAATATGTTCATATGTCTAATGTATTGGACTGTCCAAGGAGAGGGCCAGTCACTCAGCATCACAATGAAATTAGTAATGTGTTCAAATTGTTCTAGCTGTAATTGAGCATTAGATCTTTGTAATCTTTTCATTAGCAATTTTGAAATGAATACTAATAATATTATGACATTTTTACAGTTACCAAGAGACCTGATCCTAAAGATCTTGGCTTAGTTCTCACTAACCACAATACAATTTGGAACAATGTTGGTCTTAAATTGAAGTTGAAGCAAGCTGTACTTGATACAATAGCAGTTGACCACCAAATAAGCCAAAGCGAATGCTTCAGAGTAACGCTGCAAAAGTGGTTGCAAATGGATACCAGTGCAACTTGGGAGAAGCTTGAACTCGCCATCACCAATGCAAAGCGAGAGAAAGAAGGCTACAGTGCATTGAGCTCTAGTAAGTCAGATTAAATGTACTGTAATTTACATCTAATCCAAAACAGCCAAGCTGTAAAAAAAGTGTGCGGCCCTCAGAAAGGCTATGGTGAAAAAAGATGTGAAATCCAAGGTGGCGGCCAAGAAATGGCTGTGATGGTAGGTTAATGGTAAAAATTTTAATAACGACAATTCAGGTGAATTTTTGTGCCGCTTCACAAAATTTACCTAAATTGTCATTATTAAAATTTTTACCATTAACCTACCATCACAGCCATTTCTTGGCCGCCACCTTGGATTTCACATCTTTTTTCACCATAGCCTTTCTGAGGGCCGCACACTTTTTTTACAGCTTGGCTGTTTTGGATTAGATTTCATTTCTTTTTGTATTTGTATACCCCAAAGCCGGCCTATGGCCAGCTTTGGGACTTTTTTAACCTATGCTTTTTTCTTTACTACAGGAAGAAGAAAAGATGAAGTAGATGTACTTTAAATATTTTATCAGTAAATGTACAAATTATATATGCTGTATAATACATATGTGACCGGATTTGTGAAAGGGGGTCTTCCACACACATCCAATTTGCCAACTTTGACAATTGATAACTTCAGATTGGAAAGAGCTATTGCCTTGCAATTTTGGGCAGTGGTGAGCACCGCTATAGCTGAATACATGGTGAAATTTTCAGGTTAATATGTTACTTGAACACTGAGTTATGGTCTCCAACGTTTATGGAATTGGATGTTTGTGGAAGACCCCTTTTCGCAAATCCGGTCACATATATTGATTACAGAAATCTCCATGGTGGTTTCTTTGTAACTGAACACTCTACAAGGTGACTTCTTCTAATTGCTCTCTCTACAGGGTGAATTGTTTGTAGCTGAACGATCTACAAGGTAACTTCTTCTAACTGATCTCTCTACAGGGTGATGTGTTTGTAGCTGAATTCTGTATAGGTGATTTGTTTGCAGCTGAGCTCTTTACAGAATGGTTTCTTTGTAGCTGAACTCTCTAAAAGATAACTTCTTCTAACTGATCTTTCTACAGGGCAATTTGTTTCTGGCAGAATTTTCTACAGGATGATTTCTTTGCAGCTGAACTCTCTACATGGTGGTTTCTTTGTAGCTGAACTCTCTACAAGGTAACTTCTTCTAACTGATCTTTCTACAGGGTGATTTGTTTGTAGCTGAACTATCTACAAGGTAATTTCTTCTAGCTGATCTCTCTACAGGGTGATTTGTTTGTAGCTGAATTCTGTACAAGTGATTTGTTTGCAGCTGAGCTCTTTACAGAATGGTTTCTTTGTAGCTGAACTCTCTACAGGGTGATTTGTTTGTAGCTGAAATCCCTACAAGGTAACTTCTTCTAGCTGATCTTTCTACAGGGTGATTTGTTTGTAGCTGAGTTCTCTACAGGGTGTTTGTTTGCAGCTGAATTGTCTACATGGTGGTTTCTTTATAGCTGAACTCTCTACAAGGTGACTTCTTCTAGCTGATCTCTCTACAGGGTGATTTGTTTGTAGCTGAACTCTCTACAGGTGATTTGTTTGTAGCTGAACTCTCTACAAGGCGATACTTCTAGGTGATCTCTCTACAGGATTCCTTGTTTCTAACTGAACTCTCAACAGGGTGATCTTTTCATAACTGAACCTTCTACTGGGTGATTTGTTTGCAGCTGAACTCTCTAAATGGTGGTTCACTGCTTGAAGTATCTTAGTTTACTAGAGTGGTATATCCCCAGTATATGGAACAGTTAATTGTTTGGAATTTTAGTAGCTTTTCAGTAAACCTGCATTCACTGATGTTTACTGAGAGTTTAAAACTTAGTAAAACAATTATGTTCCATATACTTAAAGTTACTGACATTTTACTATCAGTATAACTGGGCACAACTACAGTAAAGCAGCTTAACAAATTAGTAAACTAAGAACCTTCAAGCAGTGGTTTCTTTGTAGCTGAACTCTCTACAAGGTAACTTCTTCTAGCCGATCTTTCTACAAGGTGATTGAGTTTTTTGCAGCTGAACTCTTTACATGGTGGTTGCTTTGTAGCTGAACTCTCTAAAAGGTGACTTCTTCTAGCTGAACTCTCTACAGGATGATTTGTTTGCAGCTGAACTCTCTACGTGGTAGTTTCTTTGTAGCTGAACTCTCTACAATGTGACTTCTTCTAGCTGAACTCTCTACAGGGTGACTTGTTTTTAGCTGATCTCTCTACAGGGTGACTTGTTTCTAGCTGAACTCTCTACAGGTGATTTGTTTGCAGCTGAACTCTCTACATGGTGGTTTCTTTGTAGCTGAACTCTCTACAAGGTAACTTCTTCTATCTGATCTTTCTACAGGGTGATTTGTTTGTAGCTGAATTCTCTACAGGGTGATTTATTTGCAGCTTAACTCTCTACAAGGTAACTTCTTCTATCTGATCTTTCTACAGGGTGATTTGTTTGCAGCTGAACTCTCTACATGGTGGTTTCTTTGTAGCTGAACTCTCTACAAGGTAACTTCTTCTAGCTGATCTTTCTACAGGGTGATTTGTTTGTAGCTGAATTCTCTACAGGGTGATTTATTTGCACCTTAACTCTCTACAAGGTGAGCTGAACTCTCAACAGAGTGATTGATTTGTTTTGCAGCTGAACTCTCTACATGGTGGTTTCTTTGTAACTGAACTCTCTACAGGGTGATTTGTTTGTAGCTGAACTCTCTACAGGGTGATTTGTTCATAGCTGAACTCCCTATAAGGTAACTTCTTCTAGCTAATCTTTCTACAGGGCGATTTGTTTGTAGCTGAGTTCTCTACAGGGTGATTTGTTTGCAGCTGAACTCTACATGGTAGTTTCTTTGTAGCTCTACAATGTGACTTCTTCTAGCTGAACTCTCTACAAGGTGACTTGTTTCTAGCTGATCTCTCTACAGCATGACTTGTTTCTAGCTGAACTCTCTACAGGTGATTTGTTTGCAGCTGAACTCTCTACATGGTTTATTTCTTTGTAACTGAACTCCCTGCAAGGTGACTTCTTCTAGCTGATCTCTCTACAGGGAGATTTGTTTGTAGCTTAACTCTCTACAGGTGATTTGTTTGCAGCTGAACTCTCTACATGATGGTTTCTTTGTAGCTGAACTCTCTACAAGGTAATTTCTTCTAGCTGATCTCTCTACAGGCCGATTTGTTTGTAGCTGAACTCTCTACATGATGGTTTCTTTGTAGCTGAACTCTCTACAAGGTGATAGCTGATCTTCCTACAGGGTGATTTGTTTGTAGTTGAACTCTCTACATGATAGTTTCTTTGTAGCTGAACTCTCTACAAGGTGATTTCTTCTATAGCTGATCTTTCTACAGGGTGATTTGTTTGTACCTGAACTATCTACATGATGGTTTCTTTGTAGCTGAACTCTCTACAAGGTAACTTCTTCTAGCTGATCTCTCTACAGGACAATTTGTTTGTACCTGAACTCTCACATGATTGTTTCTTTGAAGCTGAACTCTCTACAAGGTGATTTCTTCTAGCTGATCTTTCTACAGGGTGATTTGTTTGTAGCAGAACTCTCTACAAGGAAACTTCTTCTAGCTGATCTCTCTACAGGGAGATTTGTTTGTAGCTGAACTCTCTATACATGATTTGTTTGCGGCTGAATTCTCTACATGATGGTTTCTTTGTAGCTGAACTCTCTACAAGGTAACTTCTTCTAGCTGATTTCTTTACAGGGTGATTTGTCTGTAGCTGAACTCTCTACAAGGAAACCTCTTTTAACTGAGCTCTGTACAGGGTGAATTGTTTGTAGCTGAACGATCTACAAGGTAACTTCTTCTAACTGATCTCTCTACAGGGTGATTTGTCTGTAGCTGAACTCTCTACAAGGAAACCTCTTTTAACTGAGCTCTGTACAGGGTGAATTGTTTGTAGCTGAACTATCTACAAGGTAACTTCTTCTAGCTGATCTCTCTACAGAATGATTTGTTTGTAGCTGAACTATCTACAAGGTAACTTCTTCTAGCTGATCTCTCTACAGGGTGATTTGTTTGTAGCTGAATTCTGTATAGGTGATTTGTTTGCAGCTTAGCTCTTTACAGAATGGTTTCTTTGCAGCTGAACTCTCTACAAGGTAACTTCTTCTAGCTGATGTATCTACAGGGTCACTAGTTTGTAGCTGAATTCTCTACATGGTGGCTTCTTTGTAACTGAACTATCTACAAGGTGACATCTTCTAGCTGATCTTTCAACAGGGTGATTTGTTTGTAACTGAACTCTCTACAAGAAAACTTCTTCTAACTGATGTCTGAACAGGGTGAATTGTTTGTAGCTGAACTCTCTACAGGGTGATTTGTTTGTAGCTGATCTCTATACAGGTTACTTATTTCTAACTGATCTCTTGAATTCTGTTCAGGGTGACTGCTCTATTAGGATGACTGCTATATTAGAGTATCTCGATCTCGCACTTGCTACACCAAGTTGGATTTCGTGTTATAACTCCGTGGCTTTAAGTCTGATTCTTCTACACCATTGAAGAGCCTTTCTAAGATGATAACTCCATCTGTACAGCGATTTTCAAAGCATTACCCCAAGTGGTTTATCTGGTAGGCGTGGCAAGCATAATAATAATAATAAAATAATAAAAAATTAGCTAATCTCGATTGCGTAATTGTTACACACTGTTGGTTTTTTCGCTGTATCTTCCTGGTTTTTAGCTCGATTTCTTTCAAACCACAAAAGGTTTGAGGTTCAATAGTTAATCTATTCACCCACCGATTTTCAGCTTCTTCCCATACGCGGTTTACCCTGTAGGCGTGACAACATATTGGTGTTATTTTTCGTGCATAATCGCTCATAACTCTTTGCCTATTTATGGTATTCCAGCCAAAGTTGGTACCGAGATGCGCCTTTATACCCCCCTTCTGTGTGCCAAATTTCAAGGCAATCGGATAACGCGTTCGCGTTTTATAGCAATTTTTGTAAGTGTGCGAAAAGAGGAAGAAAAATAAGAAGAAAAAAAACAAACGAAGAAACTAAGCCAATATTTGAAGTCGCATATCTCAGGGATGCCTGAAGCGATTTCACTCAAATTTGGAATGTGGAGTACTGAAGTTGGAGGGAATCTACACAGCAAAATTTGTCTTGTTTCATCAAGGCAGCACAGAGCTACGGAGGTGCGAAAATTGCGTTTTGTTTCTTCCTGTCAATATACTCACGGGGTTGCGCGCCGGCTTCTTGGGCCGCACGACACACTACCGTGTGTCTTGATCTAAACTGCTTAACTGCAAAAATTATTTACATTTACATTCAAATAACTAGTAGTTCATAAAATGACGTGATTTCAAAGGCAATCGTGTAATGGATACAGCATTGCTCATATTTACAAATAAAGACAGCATGCATACAAGTTACTTTGATGGCAATATCTTTTATGGCTGGTTTGATTTGTACAGAATAGTATCAATAATTTTGTTTCTGCCCATATTGTAATTAACTGGCTTTGTAACATGTCAAATAATTTATGAACAATTTGGTAATTTTGCTTGTAAAATTTGTGACCTGATTTCCAAGTAAAGTTTCAAAATGAAATCTGACCTTTCAATACTAGCCTGTTCTTTCACTAGCTGACCATTTAACTGACTAAAATCAGAACCAATCATTCGATACTAACCTGTTCTTTCACACAATTGAGTTTTGGTTTTTGAAATGTTCAGCTTGAGTTGAGATATTTACTTTGGTAGCTACAGTGTATTATAGAATCTTTATATACCAAAACAGCCAAGCAGTGAAAAAAGGATGCAGCCTTCCAAAAAGGTAAGGGTGAAAAAGTAAGATGGCAGCCAAAAATGGCTCAATGCAATAATACTAATGCTAATCATTTTCAGTGATCACACTGTCATTATAACAATGATAGGTATTGGCATTACTGCAGCTGTTTCTTGGCTGCCAACTTTAACTTTTTTCACCCTGGAACCACACCGCTTTTTCACAGTTTGGCTGTTTGAGTATAGATATCATTACATTTTGTACTTGTAAGCCCCTATGGCTAGTTACTTTTTTCTTTACTACACTACATGCAGGGATTGTCAAAGAAGAAACGACTACCATATGTGTGCAACTATGTGTCTATTGTGCATATCATGTAGCTATTAGGGTGACTTGTTACATAACTGAATCCTGGGTGTTATGTATAGCTTAAGAGTGACTTTTTGCATGTTTGATGAATGCTCTGCAGGGTGACTTTTGTAGTTTAACTCTCTACAGAATTACTTGTCTGCACTGTGGCTGAACTCTCTACATGGTAACTTGATTGCAGCTGATCACTCTACAGAGTGACTTGTTCACAGCTGAATTTTTACAAGGTGACTTGTTTGTGGCTGAACTCTCTACAAGGTCACTTGTTTATAACTGAACTCATTACATTGTGTAGCTGATCTCTCTACAGGGTTACAGTACTTGTAACATGGCTGAATTCACTCTACATCATATAGTAATCTGAAATGTTACCAAATTCAATCTTAAAAAGCAAAATTTTCCTGTGGGGCATGCCCCTAGACCCACTAGTTAGAGCATGCTTTTCATGCTGAATGTGCTTCGCACACTTGTTGAGTGACTTCCACTAATATCCGCCAAAGAATATCCCAGATCTGTCCCTGAAACCACTTCTAAAAATTTCTAGATCTTCCACTGTCCACACACACACACACAACACACACACACACACACACACACACAACACACACACACAACACACACACAACACACACACACACAACACACACAACACACACACGCACACACACAAACTCTCATATGCTACATGTTCAAGTTGTGGTTGCCTTTTTTATACTTTATACCTCACAGGTATGTTGAGATGCCACTTTTGGCAAATTTTGATATGCTTATTTGATACCAATTTTGGAAAGAACAATTTTGCCAATTTTTGAAAGCACTAAATTGGTTAAGTTTGGAAATTGTAATCAGAAAACCTGCCAATTTTGGAAAATATTTTTGCCAGATTTGGAAACATATAAAGCAAATGTGGCACCCTCAAAGCCTTGCCACAATCGGCACTTTGGTTTTATAGCATAACATGGTAGATTTAATTGTGGGTATTGATTTCCAGTTTTGGATTTAGTTTATAAATGGGTTAGGAATCTACTGTAGTGGTGTGCTAGTTGGTTTAGGAAATTCACTGGTAGAATTAGGACATTCGCTAGTACAATTAGGACATTCGCTAGTAGAATTAGGACATTCGCTAGTACAATTAGGACATTCGCTAGTACAATTAGGACATTCGCTGGAAGGTCACTAATAGGGTTAGTTAGGTTAGGGGTAGGGTTTGGATTAGATATAATAACCTGTAAAATCAGATGAAACTAAAAGCATCTTAATATAAATTATTGCCAACAATGGAAACTTAAACTCATAATCGAAAGTTCTATGGCATGCTATATAAGTGTGTACTTAATATTCCCAAAACTGGCAAGGTTTGGAGGATGCCACATTTGGCTACTAGTGAGAGAGTTGCTAAACCTAGCAACAATTGAAGTAGCCAGTGGGAATCCTCAGGTTGCCAAATTGGTGTAACTTATAATGGTTGGCACCAATTCTGGCTATAACCTAGAACTTTATACAATTCTAAATTGCTTGTAGCTAATTCATGCTCTGAGCCATAGTGAATTCTTTATTATAAATGTACTTCATGAAAAATAAAACCATCCAGTTTTACATGTCACATGTTAACTTGTTTAATGTAAGTTTACTGTGCTTCTATCTACCACCATATTACATGGTATCGTTTCTATTCTGTACACAGTTCCTCCATTAAAATTGCAGCCAACAGATCAAACAGATACACCAGGTGAGTCAAGTAACAAGTAAAAACTATCTGAAATGGTGAAAAATCATAATAATATGCTCTTGATTTTTCCTACATTTTCAAATGCCATAAATACTTTAACTCAATCTTTAAAAACTTTCTTCCTTCATATATAGCTGTCAGGTATAAAAATTATTACTGTGCAAATGAGATTATTGTTTATACACAAAATGTACTTTGCAATAAAGTTTGCCATGCAATTTCCTATATCTGGTATGGTTGCATGTTAAAATCATTGTTAGTTGAAAGTTCCATATTAATGTGGTCTCATTTTGTTCTTATACATGCAACGCCTCCTTTGCAACTGAAAGATCACACTAATACACCTGATGAGTAAACTAATACTTGATAATAACAATGCATTAAAAACTTTCTGCAAACTAATTCAGGAAGTTTCAATAAATTTTTCCAGAGTGTATAATAACCATGCTTTTTGACAGAAATGACTAAAATTTAATATGTTTGTTTTTCCATAATGTTTCATATTCACACTCCTACATATAATAAAAAAGGGGTGTCCACAGGTGAGAATGTGGATACTTTATTATATTGCTGTGTACATTGTGTTACTACTCAAAACATCACCATATGTGACCCACTGAGCGAGCGCCTACATTTTTCTCAACTTTGTTTTATGACTACTTTATTGTCTAGAGGGAAAAACAAATAGGCTGTTAAAGTTTCAGCCTTTATTTGGAGGTTGGAGTTATAGCAATAGACAGCAAGAAGAGCAAAACAATTAATTTTTTACAGTGACCATTGTACTGAAAATAAATTACACGTGTTTACTTTATTGATTATAAGTCATGAGAATGGAGTAGAGACTTGTCTCATTGTATTTACTGTGAACTGGGGAATTCATCAAGGTAGAGTTTTGGCCTACGTACGTATATCCACCCATGCTTTCAAGTGAGAAGGCTGTTCAAGTTTAGAAATGACAATAATAATGTGAACAAACACACATAACTCACATTTACTTCACGGCATGGAAACAAAATAGAGACATTCTTACTCTCCATGAAGAGGCAAATCCACTGGCATAAAAAGGTATTTGATTCAAGTCTCGAGTGTTCGAAAATTTTACTCTAATTAGTTTAATTTATGCTGCAACAATGATTATATGTATGTAAATGCAATTGCCATATATGTCTAACTCAACCATTGCTTGATGCTTTACAGTATTGATTTAAATGTTCAAAAGATGTTATAGTATATAAGATAGGTAAAATTTAATGTTGTGGAATTGAGTGTCTGGTGAGCTACTGTATATTATTATGTGAACTGTATTACTTCAATTATTATGTGTAGATGGAGCTCCTAATACAAACCAGCTTCCAGGTGTAAATCATGCCAGTAAAAATCCAAAATATCAAGGTAATGAACAAATTCCTCCTGAAAAACAAGATGCCAGTGATGGTGATGGTCTTCAAGTCTATAAGATGGACTCAGCTCATCGTGGTTTGGGAATTATCATCAACATCAAGGAAGTTAAAGACAAGACGCCTAGAAAAGGGGCGGAGAAAGATGGGGAAACATTGAAAAAACTTTTCGACTACCTGGGCTTTACAGTAAGGTTACATGACAAAGGCCTAACAGCAGAAGAGATGAAGAAGACACTTAATGATGTAGCAAAAGAATTAAATGGTGTAAAGGGTAAATATGACTGTCTGTTGGTTGCTATTCTTACACATGGTGAAAAGATGGAGCTGTTACATGGTGCAGATGGTGAAACTGTTTCAGTGACAGATCTTATAAAACTGTTTGATGGGGGTAATTGTGAGGCTCTTTTTAGCAAGCCAAAGGTATTCTTTGTTCAAGCTTGCAGGGGTACTGAGTGTGATCGTGGTAAAGATGCTCCAGATGGAGATCAACCCAGGGACGAATATCAGAAAAATGAGACAGATGAGACAGATTCAGGAGGTTTGAAATACATGAAATGCACACATAGAAAGCTATATTATTTGCAAGTGTAAGTAGCAATTAGAAATTATAAAGCAAGGAAGCAAGCAAGGTCATTTACACCTGCAGCTATACTAATGAACATCTAATTCCAAATCAGTCATATACAGCCTGTCAATAATTGATTGCAGTAGTGATTAAATGTCTGCTAGTATAGCCACAGGTGCAAATGACCTCGCCTGTTTCATTTTCTACAGGAAAAATTACAAATTTTTTATTATTTATGACTGGTGAACTAGCACATGCCACATCAAAGAAAACAATGACACTTGACATATTTAGCTACATGAGTGAAAGTGAATCCTGACTATCAATTACTGAAACCCAATGCAGTCATTTCATGTCATTTAAGCTAAGTTCCAGCACTTAACAAACCGATACTAGGAGAAACCACTGCTTGAAGTTTCTTAGTTTACTACAGTGGTATATCCCCAGTATATGGAACAGTTAATTGTTTGTTATTTTAGTAGTTTTTCAGTAAACCTGCATTCACTGATGTTTTACTGAGAGTTTAAAACTTAGTAAAATAATTATGTTCCATATACTTAAGTTTACTGACACTTTACTATCAGTATAACTACAGTAAGGCATCTTAACAAATTAGTAAACTAAGAACCTTCAAGCAGTGAACACTTCTGCAAGCAATTCAGTCATGGAAATTACAACTGAATGCACACCTAGACTATCTGAACAGTCATGTGACCATTTCAGTTATGTTCCATCCATTGCACAGCATTATAAAGAACAATACAAGAAGCACCACAGCAATTAATCTAGTCACATTATGCACTGAAGCCATCCTTCGGGTTCAATAATTCTAAGTACTCTAGCATCCTTATTCTGTGCAGTGACTAGCTTGTTATCGTCATTAATGCACAATCAATGTATACATTTTGCTAAAGTGATACTAGTACAGTATTGCCTTGAATAGTGGCCGGTCTCAAATAGTGGCCTGGTCTCAAATATGACCTTGCCTACACTTTTATTTCCCTGAAGTAGATTTTCACCCAGGCCACTGGGTCTGGATGAAATTGCTTGAAAGAAATAAACTCCTGGGGCCACTATTCGAGACAATATGGTATATGGATTAATTTCTATCTCAGAGAATTTTAATTATTGTATCGATACTGCATCAGTATGCATGCAGTTCATTCTAAGCCTTCACTTTTCATATATATACATACACATAGTAATGGCTTAATTATATACACATATTCATTTCTCTAGGAATAACTTTGCCAACTATGTCAGACTATCTGGTAGCTTTTGCCACAGACCACAACAGACCAGCATTTCGTAACACTGAAAAGGGGTCATATTTTATAGTGGAGTTGAATGAAGTGTTCAAGAAAATGGCTGAGAAAGAGCAGCTGATTGATATGTTGACAGAAGTCAACAGAAAAATAGCAGAAGGCACATATGATGGTGGGAAATTCAAACAGCAGCCACACTTTGTTAGTGCACTCCGAAAGAAGCTGTACTTGCATCCTGGTGAGTGGTACATAGACAAGATTTAATACTGCAGATCAATATTAATCATAATAATACTGGATGTCATATTTAATAATAAAATAGTGGTACATTAGTTTATGTAATTTTTGCTATAATGTGGCCTTTCAATAAGATAAACAAAAACTTGCAAAGGAAACTCTTAGTAGTCGAGCACTTCATTTGAAGTAAATTCGTACTGTGTCACACCAAAAAAATTAATGCAAATATGAGCAAATAATAAGTATGATGAATCGACAGATCTAGACATGTAGCCTTTGAAATTATTTGGTCATTAAACACAACATGCCAATAGTGTTGGGGTAGCTCATTACAAGTAAAACATTACGTATAATAATGTACTATACTTTTTGCAGCAAAAAGTAATCTAAAATGTTACATTTCATGGGCAGTAATAGTTGCTATAATTTGAAAGATACTTTGGTAACATGTCACTGTAATAATAATATCAGGACACATGGTAGTGTGGTGCGGCCAAGAAAGCCAGCATGCCACACCATGAGTATATTTACAGGAAGAAACAAAACGTCATTTTTCACACATATGTAGCTCTGTGCTCCCCTCTTAAATTTAGAATCATTTTTATACAAATTCCCTCCACCTTCAGCGTCCCACATACCAAATTTTAGCAATTTGCCTAACACAATTGTGAAACATAAGCCTACAAAATTTGGCTCAATTTCTTCATTTTTTTCTTCATTTAGAGGGCACAGAAGGCTTAGATTATTGTTTTCACAACTTTACAAAAACCATTATAAAATACAGCTCAATTGTCTTGAGTTTTGGTACACTTTAAGAATGTATTGTGACACAATCACATACCACTAAATCTGAATAATAGTCATAGAGCTATGGACGATTATTTGTATTTAAAAAAGACCAACTTGTTGTTATGCCTACAGGGTAAACCGCTTATAGAAATACTTAAAATCGGTATGTGCATAGGTTAACCATCATACAGAAGCTCAATCATTTTGTGGTTTAAAAGTAATCACAAAGAGGTAATTACAAGGCAAAAACCAAACAACTGTAAATTGCAAGGTCGAAATATTCTAATAGAACAGTCACCATGGGGTAAAAGGTGCATTAAAATGTTGAAAAAACTTACCAGCATTCACATAAAATTCGCATATATAATTCACATATAATTAATTCAGTGTAGGTTAGAGACCTAGCATGAGAATCTTTATGGATTTTAAAGACTGAGCGAAGCAAGGTTTTTAAAATCCACTAAGATCTGAGGACATGCTCTTTAACCAACTTAGAAAATGTATGCGTTTTATATGGGCATATAGGTGGAGTCATTGTGGGATTGGGTCATTATGTCACACTGAAATTCTCACACAACGTTAAAATAATCATGAAAGACTGAACGTGCTTTTATCAAAGTGTTGAAAAATTGAAGCTCGCACTGCTTCCTTCCACAAGTTAGAGTTGGATCTGGCACAGCTGAGAAATGGCAGTGATTGATAATGTCAAGCCAGGTTAGTGGTAGCCAGTGCCTATGGTGTCACAGCAGTGTAAAGAACACGTGTGTTGAAGAAGCAGCTTGTGTGGATTTATGTGATGGGAACGAGTTGTCACAAGTTGTGCCTTCAGTAGCGCCACAGTAGCGCAATGAACAGGCACTGTTTCTAATATGGACTACACCCACATTACACATAGTGCAAAATAACGTTTTTGCAAGGAAACATACCCATTTAAGTCTAAGTGAAGTCCATCCATACTTTAATAGAAGACAAAATAGCCATGTGATGGGGAATTTTCCATGACATTTCTGGACTTCTTCATTCATGGTAACAAACGTGCGTACAACATTAGATTGTACCTCCCATAATCGAATTGTTTTAAGTATGCCTATAAATGGTTAACTACATGTTGGTTGGGTGACTGGTCATCCACTGCAGGTTATCAGTCTGAATATGCTTGGAGGGAGCATTGCAAATCAATGATCGAGAGTGAGATTTGTGATGCTTGAGGTCTTTTCTGCTAGCAGGTTTCTAACCATTTTAAGAACCTGCTAGGAGGTCTCTTGGATTTTAAAGACCCCATTCATTATCCCACAAAGATCAAAGCATATTATGCATAATAAATTTTATTCAAAGCTATTATTAAAATTTATTACCATCCACATCATTGCAGCCATTTCATGGCTGCCACTTTTGATTTCACAACTTTTTCACCCAGGCTTTTTGAAGGCTGCACCCTTTTATACAGCTTGGCTGTTTTTGCGTGGATTACCTTTGTAAAAATAACTTGTCTTCTGACTGCAACAAAATCACCATATATAGTACATAGTACACTGCATAATATATACTACAATCCGTAATTTAACATTTTTTGTAAGTTACTTATTAGAATGATGTGGGGAGAATTATTTAAATGATATAATAACATTCTCTGGGAGTAGGTAGAATTATAGAATTGTGGAATAACAGGGACGGAAAGCAGGAATGGGAATTACAAATGCCTGGTGATCAACATACAGGTCATTGTTGGATCTCTTCCACTAAAAAACTTTTTCACTTTTTATTCTGTAAAGGAGGACACACGAGTAGAAACACTCTAATAAAGCAGTCACTCTGCATTTAAAACACTCTAGATACCTGCATTGAAAGCCTGTGAATTTGATGGACTGTGGACTATGGACCTAGCTATAGCCTAATAGCTAGGTTATCAATACTGAAAGTTGGTTACTTCCTTGAAACCATAAACATTTGATTCAACTCATAATTATTTAAATATGAAGAGATTTAAAATGTATTCAAACTAACATGACAGAGCAAGCCTGTGTGGGAAGCTGTCAAGATAAACTTTACATGCTGCTTTTCTTAGCTGCAGTATACTTGTTGAGCTGGAGCTCCAATGCGTAAGCTAAGGACACTATGAGCAGTTATTGGGCCTCCTCATGGTATACACTGGCAAACTAACATGCTTGTCAAACTAGAGCAGTTCCATAAGAAGATACAATGACTGTTCAGAGTGTCCTTGCCCTCCACATTGGAGCTCCAGTTTGACAAGTATATATTATAATAACTGTGACTTATCCTAAGGCTGTAGGCTTATCAATATACAGGCACTGTCGGGAAAACTCTTTAAAATGTTTATGGTTTCAAGTTTTCAGTGTTGACAACCAAGCCAGTCTATGTACCAATCTTACCATCAAATTCACAGGCTTTCGTGCAGGTCTCTGATAGGATAATAAGCATTCTATATTTAAAGGCCTAGCCTTCTCAAAGGTCCCTAGTAGGATAGTAATGCAGGTGACTGCTATATTAAAGTGTTTCAATTGTTTTAGCAGAAGAACCCAACAATGCTCCAAAGAAGCCTTACAATGTCATGCACTGTGTATGTGACTCAAAAGGATGTTGATTTGCACCCACAATTGTTCATGGACCCCTTTCCATCACAGGGATTCATTTTTTTAAATACAAACTTACTTGGAGCTATATGATTGATCAGTTGGCTACTCGCTTTTGCAACCAACTGGGTGCTATATTGCTTTAAATCATCTGTTATTGTAGGCAATGTGAGTATGGCAACATTGATTGTATAAGAGCTTCTGCTATTCATCTATATACTCAATTCAGAAGATGACTGAGAGGTTGTGTGCTATCACTTTTTTGTCACTTGCCTCTTGTCATAACATGCCTGCTGTTTAAACTGTTGGATTCACAGTGTCGGGGGCCTCTTCAAAATTTTTGTCCTGTCCTTACTTCTGCTACCGATGCTTATTATTCCTTCCACCATGTCATGGATGACAGTTTGTTGCTGCAATGACTAGTAATATGCAATTCACTGGACTTATTCATTAACAATTTTCTAAGCGTAATTCATTCTATATATATTTGGTCCACCATCCCATTGATTTTGTATTACTGAGGGATGGTCTGCCCTTCATCATCTATTTCAGCAGCACTGTTATACTACTATAAACTATAACTATTAACTATTGTATATGTATCACTGTATGCAGCTATCATATATAATTTGTGAGCTTTCTCTATTTGTGCACTGTATTCAGTGCCCCATGTATGAATAGCACTTAACATGAAAGGGGAGTTTCCTTAAATACCCTATGCTGGATTATAATTATAGCCATTGGCATCTTGGTTAATAATAATACAAGCATACCTTTCCCCTTGTTATTTTCTGCAGTGTCACAAAAGGATCAAACAGATGGATTACTACAATCTGGTGAGTTGGTTAATATAATGTGAAGCTTATTTACGCTCGTGATCTTACAGTACCAAAAATGTTAAATCTGATGAAAATTGTTACTCCAAAAATTCAAGACTGCTGGGATGACGTTGCTTTTGGTCTGGGCTATGAAAACGATACCGTAAAAAATATAAAAGCAAAGCACCAGGATCCCAAAAAATGTTGCAAAATGCTTTTTATGGATTGGTTAACCCCAGATAAGACATGGGCAATACTATTGGATGCAATAAAGGAAGTGGATGACATATATGATACAGCAATTAGAGAAGAGATTATACAAGACATTAAAGAGATAAAGTAGAAATTACCTCACTTTCTTATTATAACACTAATTTACCTAGCTGTGTAGCTCATAATTTTTTTGTCTAAGTTTTTTTTTTCTCATCACATTGTGTTACTTGTTTGTACTCCCCTTATTCATAATATTTGTTATGTATTTTATCTACAGTGTACTTCCTTCAGGGGAAAACTGGTAATCATAAACTGTCTCTATTATAAACTATTATAAAAGCTATACTAGTACTTAGTAGCTTCCCTGCATGGCTTCTCCTATTTACACTTTCATTTTTACAATAATATATACCTAACTTGCAGTAGTACCATACCCTACATAGTATCATACAGTACTACTGTACTTTATATTAGGGATCATGGATGTTTGGATTTTCTGGCCAAAACTATCACCACAATACCATCCTGGTGCCTTGGCAGTATTGGTTAGGTATAACCAGGTGTGCCTTCATTACTACCCTAATTGCTTCCATTAGAATGCTGCATAAAATTATTCAATGGAATTTTCTACTGAGTAACTGCCTGCCTTCCTGATGCCTTCAGGCAAGTGCAACTCAATAACAGCTAAGGCTATGAGCTTGATTTTTCACTGTTCAATGTTGCTTCATACTGAGACATGTCTTTTGGCATACTGCAGTATGTACAATGCTCGCATCATGGACTTACCTTTGTCTTCCTTTGTATCCCAATTCTTTTTGCTGACAGCCCAAATTCACGGTAGTGTGATACATGGCTTTCCTACGTTTGTAAATGGGAATCATCTGCAGTTTCCGTAATAACTGGCAGAGGTGTTTCTATAGTATGTACAAGTTGAGCTGGATCCTGAAAAACAAAAACGAAAAGTGGATTAAAGAGAATTAACAGATGATTAGTGGTACATTGGGAAAGAGTTGTAATGGATACTGTACTTTTATGGCTTCGGCGTAGGAAATGTATGGTGAAATTTTGATTTGCCATAAATATTGTGTCAGGCATTTGAACAAAAAGATTTTGAAATATTTTTGCTACAAATGAGCCAAATTTCAAGACCATGTCGTCCATGTGGAATTCCATCCATGAGTTACTAAATGTTTTTGAGGATCCAGCTTAAAGTGTACATACTTAATACTATTCTTCTTAATTTGTTTATAACGCTGTGTAACAGGTTGAAAATAGGTGAAAGTGAAGCATAATGGTAGTAAAAGTGCCACTGCAATCAATCCAGTCACAACGAAAAATACTTACGATTTGCGCGCCTAGGCATGCACACCCCAACTATCAATTACTGACTCGAAAGTGAAGTGACTACTGTTCTTCATTTGTAATGTTGTGTGACAGGTTAAACATGGCTGAAAAGCGATGCGTAATGGCCACTTCACTTTTAAGTCAGTAATTGACAGCTGGGGTGTGAGTTCAGATGAAAATGTTAACTCTGGTGTCATTCTTTCCTTTGATGTGGTATGCGTAGGTTCACCAGTCATAATAATGTTACAAAAAGTAAACAAACAAGTATAAGGAAAAATCAGGAATTTTAATGCAATTACGGATCATAGAAAATAAGTAGGAAAACAAGAAAGGTCACCTACATCTACAAATATACAAGTTGTTTCCCTACTTTTTTCTATGATCCCTAATCTAATTTCCTGATTTTTCCTTATATACTTGCACTGAATATAGTTACTGTCTGGATATTCATTATGTATGTACACCATATTATTTCAAAAAATTATTGTGGAATTGTAAATCCTCATTCTGAGTATGTTCAAAAGCACCAGTTGGGGTGTAACTTGCATATTGCCCAAGCAATATCATGGGGATGCAGTTTGCTCATGGTTTTGATGCCCAACCAGTTCAAAGATACAATACGCTTTGACTGTTACATTGAGCAACACACAGCATTTAATTGTGGGTTTGATTATAAGTTAGGCTAGGCTCAATGCAGTTGCTAAGTTTTGACTAGCTGAAAGTTACCGAACAATGAATGATTGGTAAAATAATCATTGGACAATGCACAGATGTATATTTCTACCCACCATATGTCAGCTATTGAGCACACCACTATGTTCCTTATATAATTAGCCCTCATGCTTCAGGTGTACATATCAGCAAAATCCCTTGCAGCCATGGTATAACTAGCTATTACATATAGCTGCAGTGTACCACCTTTTTCGGGATTTTTGACCAGTGGAGTGACACAGTATACACATGAAGAAGAACACTATATGTGTTCTTGCATAATAATATTTATAAGTACATTTCAATATCACCATACATATGTGATGATACATAAATAAATTTGATTTCATCATTCATAACAAATACAATTGAAATATATTATAATTACACATTCTCAGCTTGGTCCAACATATGCCATTACTATAGGATAGTCAACATGTAGTCTGGGATGTGGTAGGTCTATTAGTCCCTGTAGAATAACAATAATATTAACAATACTCAGTGTGTATATCTGTGGAACAATCCCTGGGGAGTGGGTTTTAATGAAGTCATAAGGCATTACTTACTCCAATAAAATACCCAACAATTTTTAAATTAGGCAACCACTTTAGTGATAAAATGATCTCAAATACGAATTACCAGTATATGTGCATAGTAACTGCATACATATAATGTGCTTGCATTTCTCAAGGTATCTAGGTCAATTTACATACTAAAAGGTTAGATGGCACACTCAGTGGTTTTGCGAGACAGGTGACCGCTTATGTACAAATATAATTGTTAGACTTATACAGGGACTGATATAGCTACTGGTTAAATTGCTACCTCACTTAACAAGTATAAAGAATTTAAGTTCGATTAGGGATCATAGAAATAAAAAGTAGAGAAACAAGGGGGAGGTCGCAGGCTATACCTGAAGATAAACTGGTGGACATTTAATCCCTACTTAAGTCTCCCTTGTTTTACTACTTTTTATTTCTTTGATCCCTTAAAATTACTAATTCCCCTTGTACTTGTTTGTTTACTTTTTTGTAATGTTATTGACTGGTATACTGCATTACAGCCCATTTACACTAGCCCTCTGTTTCGAACTGTTTCGAATCAGAGCGATTTCTAGCTTAATGTAAACGCGTAACGAATCGAACCGAACCGTACCGAACCAATCTGAGATGGACCTGCTAGGGATGTGGGTCTGGTTCGATCCACTTACTGGCTTCGCACTCACCTGTTATAAACGGAATATAGGTACGAGAGATTACTAAAGTAGCGGTTGCGCAGCTCAACAACCGATCCCGGATTAAGCTGGATCGATCTCACATGAATCGAACTGTAGTGTAAACGGGCTGTTGGAATAAAGAATGGCACCGGGCTTTTTTTTATTTTAATCTAAACAGATGCTCCAACTATCAATTACTGAAATAATGAAGTGGCCATCATGCTTTGTTTTAGTTACATGTAACTACACAGCATTGCAAACAAAGAACACTACGAGAAGGACCTCTGCCAGTCACAACAGTTGACAATTTTAAGCATTATTTGGGACAAATATACTGTAAAAATAAAACGTATGATTTTGTAATAATCTGGTCCTACATGCAGGCATCTGCAATGTCTCTCAACCTCAAATTTTATTATTTTATTAAGATTACACAGCCTACTCCATAATGTGAGCATAATGCTGAACTTGTGCATCATCAAAATTACCACCTACCCTCACTGCCTGCACTGTAAAAAATGGGGTGTTCCATTACGTCCCGTGCACTGGAGGTATACAATGAAAACTTGGGTAATTCCCATTACAAACGTAGGGAAGCCATCATGCTGCACTACCATGAAACAACATCTTGAGCTATAAGCAAAGATAAACGAGACACAAAGGAGGACACAGGTAAGTGCATGAAGCATGCATTGTATGTACTGCAGTACAGCAGACCCTCAGAAAACCAAACCCCAATGTGTCTCAGGAAAGGACAAATGAGTGAATTGTTCGGATAATTGAAGCACTTATGTATAATAGAGGACCAAGTTATTTTTCAAGTATGGAGGAACGCATGACTTTGTAATAATTATACCACTTTCACACCTCACTTCAAAGGGAAGAGGAGGTGCATTAATATCATGTTATCAGTGCTCAGGAATGCACTAATGAGAAATGGAGGTAGCATATAAAAAATATAGTGTGTTCCTAGGAGGCAATATACTATCTCCATTTCTTGTTATTCCAGGCATTAATCACCAGACTTCTTTGAAGAAGTTGTGCAACTCCTCTGCTTTAATAAGGTGACACTTCACAGGATCGATTGTGGGTTTTAGTTTTATAAAGGAGAGCTAGAGTTAAACATGTGGACTTTGAAAGAAGTGTTTTATGAAGGAAGGTCACAAGGTTAGTTTATTTTGCTGTTTCGATTGATAATAGACACCTGGCATGATGTCATGTATAGCACTGGGCATGGCAATTAAACAATTTGGCTATTGGAGCTACGTTAGTTTATTCATGGCTAGTAAAGTAAGCACAGCAGACCCTTGGTTACCCAAACCCCAATGAAGTGTTCAGATAAGTGAACTGTTTGGATAACTTATATATACAGAACTGTGTTGAAATACTCTAATAGAACATACACTAGTACTCAAAAACTCTAATGGAACAGTCATTTCTGATTTTGGATAAATAACTAAGCATCTATTATACCTCAATGCACTTAAGACATCATTATGAGCTTTTCTGTGCTTAATTGCATACCCACAATCGAAGAGTTTGCATGCTCGTGTCAATAATGCTTACGCTCAGCCTTAGCAATGCCTTATCATTGTTCTTACATACGTTATCCACAATCAAAATTCACATGGTCTCATATAAATACACTCACAACACATGCCTGTAGTTTTCCACGCTTGCAAGTAAGTAAAACATTAGTTGTAGCATGGGCACTTGTGATTTGCCTGAAATACACAGCCACACACTCGGGCCTGTGGCCCTCGTGCTTGTGTGTATATTTCAGGCAAATCACTTGTGCCTACAGTATGTTACAACAATTACTTATAGTAATAAGGTAAACACTGGCCATAAAAATGGATTATTGTTTGCCAAAAAATTACGGCCTGTTTATGTTACAAGATCACTCTGGATGATGAGATCGTTTCAGTGCAATCCAGATCGATTGTTGAGTGGCATTTAAGCTACGAAGGCTAGGCCCATTCCAATCAACAAAAAACTTAAATCCACAATCATAATTTTATCAAAGTAGAGATTGCTGATAGAGTTAAAGCATTTCTACTCTCTTTTATCATCAGGGATAGTAGGCATGATAAAGTATTCACAGCAACCTCTCAATTCTGTGGAGTTCGTTGACTTCATTCACACGCATACCTGTTTGTTTTTGAGTCCTTGTGTTGTTCTTGAGGCTGTCCTCCCGTATTGTTGCCTAAATACTTTTCTGTTGCTCATTTCATCATTACAGTTGCCATTTTAGCTGTAGTTCTCCATATCTTTATTCCATTTATTGAAGCCAAATCGAACCATGGGGTCACAAATGTTCACAACGCATGTAGAGCAAACCAGATCAAAACCAGACCCACATCTCTAGCAGGTCCATTTCAGAGCAGTTCAACACAGTTTGGTTTGATACAGTACACATTCACACTAAGTTAGAAGTCGCTCTGGTTCAAACTATATTGCACATATGGCATGGATGAACAATCCATCAATTAGAATACTTAGCATCAAGTTAATTTCTTTAAGATCACGAGATAAACAATAATACACTTAACAGTGCAGGTCCCACCAAGTCTAAACCCATATGTGACTGGATTTGACAAAACCAGACTTCCACACACATCCAGATTTGCGACTTTGAAGGACCATAACTCAATGTAGGAGTAAGCTATCGCATTCAAATTTTGACGCATAACACAGGGACAGAAGTTTGTGAAAATTGTATGTCAATAGCATACTGAGTGGTCAAGTTCCAAGTGGTTAAAGTCGAAGAATTAGATGTGTGTGGAAGCCTGGTTTTGGTCACATATATTTTAACAAAAATGGGCAAAATTCTGGATCCTGAAGCATATATTATAAAGATGTTCCACTGTATAGTAATACAAAATCCCCTAGTACAGGGGATTTATTACTTCTTGCAACACTGGAGAGTGAAAAGCGTAGAGCGTGATATGGCTTCTTACATGTTAACTAGCTACAAACATGTATAGTTCACTCCCATTGTGGTGGTTGTTTACTGTTATCATTCCTAGTATGGACTATAGAACAACATTCTTTGGCCAATTAAAGAAGCCATATGATGCTTTACGCCTTTTGAATTTTGCCTTCTGTGTTGCAAGAAGTGATAAATCCCCTGTATAATGTACACATGTCACACACAGTACTGTACATACCTGTGGTATGAGGTTGTGTTTTATTCTCCTCATGACAAGTTTGACACCTCCACCCGGCATCTGTATTGATGTCTCCTCATAGAACTCATGTGCTAAATCGTGATCGGCATCAAAGTACATTGAACTGAAACCAAAGAAACAAACATCACATGCATGTGCTGTACATGAGAATCATTACAACATACACACAAAAACAACATCTGCTAGCTGCAGAATATGGCATGTACCGCTCAAATGCATTGTCGTCTTGAGAGTGCAAGTGATTTAAAACTCACTAATTAAGGGGCGTGGCACCCATTTGCTTGCCAGTATTCATCTCTAACAAAATGGGATGAGTACTAGCAAGCAAAACGAGTGCCGTACCCTTCCATTGGTATGTTTTATACTCCCTCAAACTCTTGCATGCGAGACAACATTGCATTTGAGCGGTATCATAGTTTATGCAAACAAAACAAATACTACACATGATGTGACATGCTGTTTGGACAAGTGAAAAACTGGTGAAATTAATTTTATAGTGTACATATTTTCTAGGGCGAAAACAGTTTAAAAACTCATTCAGAGCACATTCAGTGGAACCTGTCTAAGTTGAATGGGTCAAAATATTTGACCTTAACAAGCAAGTGCAGTACTAGACAGAAAATTTGTAGCTTGAAGTATAGTCTTCCACTGTACAATCATCATTTTACTGCTGATGGCTATGGGCTATATGTGGCCATCTCAGCGAGAACCCATCTAATTCGCACAAGCATGCATTTTGAGAAAAACGAAATTTAAAAAAAGTGGTGAAATTACGCATGTTGCAAAGAAAATTTTACGCAAGTTATAAACAAGCCATTACTCAGGACAGGAAGTCTTAAATCGATTAAACCTATACACCATCTTATTTGCCTACTCATGGGGAGTTTGAACATCTTTGTTTTGTTTTGTAGCCGCAATGCGCAAGTGACTACTGGGCTAAAACTATGCCTTGGTCGATCTGCCAATCCATGGTGAACATTGATTGTAAGCCAAATCTCAACTCTGTAACTAATCCAAACAGAAGTTATAGATGTGAATGTAAGCACTGTAGTATATTTTTTAGTATAGTCACTGTCCAAATTGATTTCTTTGTTCTCCCTACTTTCTAGCACTGTAATTCCAAAACTACTCACCATAATCGACTGAAACTTTGGTGAACCATTCCTTGGACAATGCAGATAATGCTGAGAAAACAAAAAAAAATTCAGAAGTTGTGCAAACTAGATGGGTTTTTGCTGAGTTTGGTCACATATTTCAAAAACTCAATAGTATTGATGATATTGAGAAAACAAATTCAATTTGTGTTTCCTTGGTAAACATGATGTGCCATCTCATACATCATAGGCAATTGGTTGTGTAAATGGGTGGCATGTGGCAATATAATAGTATTCACAGCATACCAGACAAAACAAGTATATAATACTAGCTGTTAACAGCAGGCTACTGTACGACTAACTACATAGCTTCCTTAGAATTTTTAAAAGGCAGGACAATTGATATTCATATGTCATCCAAGCCACATATTGCAATATCAGTAGTTATCAAGATAATATCCTATTTATATTGATATTTGTGATTAAATCTATGAAACTAGGGTATGTGAGCGGATAAAATTTTCTTCTAAGTTTTGTCAGTCGTAACTTTTTACAAAGATATTAAAGTTTTGTCAGTCGTAACTTTTTACAAAGATATTAAGGTAATAAGCCATGCTCACTATGAACCCCACATCCTCCTATACCACTATGTTATGGCCACATGACCTTCAGCATTTGTTAACATTTTAATTGGCTATTTTTATAATAGATGCAATGGAGATATTCTCTATGCCAGTACTGAAATAAGACCTGTTGTGTGATGAGATGTAGTTTGTACCCACACGCCTGGTCACATTTCTTTTTGTTTGAAAAGATATCACCCACCTCTAACAGTGACTGTACAAAAACAGACCATCAGGTATTTGTATATCAATAAGTAGTGCACTTCTACATATCCACAGGGCCTTACTTACTCCATTAGTCTCGCTACATAACAAAATTGAAGGAGCCAGCAGCAAAGGGGGACAAGTGCCATTTGAAAATTTAGGTGACGACATGGTGGGGATTGGGCATTAAACACAATTTTGGCACATAACTGAATTAAAGTAATATTTGCTAAAAAATAATTTGAGACTACCATGAACTTTTAAATTCTGTTGTTTACTTAGTGACAACATTATTGACATGGTTCAAACAAGCCATTCCAATTTTTAGAAAACGGAAAATCTAAATGGCACACGTCCCCTTTTTCCACTGACCCCTTCAATTACAAAATTGGTTGTGTGGTACTGTAAAATACTCGTGTATGAAATACACATTCTCAAAAATTATTCTGAACAAATTTGATTTTTAAGGTGGAACCAACTTTTCGATCAGACTATATGTATCTAAGAGTGTAATATACTCCTCGGTGCAATGCATGGCTTGCTTCAGTTGATAGGGTAGAAAAAAGGAATCTAATATAATGGACTACTACATTCAGTTGCTTAATTTGTAGACAATTGAACATAGTCAGTTCACATTTGCTTGGATTCTCATTTTCTGTTTACAGGCTAGGCCCTGAAATGTCAGTCTGTTTGTCACACACTTGACTGTGACAAGAATAAATGGTGAAAGCCTCACACAGACATATACTTAAGCAGAAAGAAGCAAATAACTCTTAAGTGCGTTCAAATGCCTGCCTGCTTATAGCTGTAGGCCCTTCATAAATAAATAAATTTGAAAAAAAAAAAGACCCCAGTCAAACAGTCACTTTATACACTAAAAGTATACATCACTCACCCCGTCCTCTTTAGAACATATTTTGGACAATTCACAAGTGGTGCTCTGGCGGGGACCACTTTCTTCACTTGGTTCGCTTTCTTCCCCGACGCCTTTGATTCGCTATCCTCCTTTTTGTGACTGAAATACCCTCCCATTACGACCAGTACATTCTAAATCACACCCGGGAATGTATAAATAAAGTTAGAACCCACTATCGATTATTTGTCAAATTTTTAGTTATGGCGGAGCTCGTGCTTGATCCGGATATTCGTCTCTGGGTATTCCTGCCTATCGTGTTTATCACACTATTGTTTGGCATCATCAGACACTATGTGTCCATGTTACTACACGTGGACCCTAAACCTGGAGTAGAAGAAATAAAGGACGGGTGAGCAGTACACGTGTGCATTCTAATTAGAGCCTCCCATCATGTTGCATTGAACTGATATTTGTAATGTTGTATAGTTTGAAGTGTGATATTTTGTTATATCTTGTTTTGACTTGTTTTTGTGAACTGTCAAATAATTGTGGTGTCAATTGTTATAGGCAGGCATTGTTGAGAACCAAACACTTGAGAGAAAATGGTGGTTATATACCCAAACAGGTATGCATTGTGTAATAGTCTTGCAATGTTTGCATGTCTATGTTAGTATTGTTATAGTGAGAAAAACTCTGAGGGGGGAGATTGTCGGTTAGGTCCCAGTATTTTGTTCTCATTGATGGGGTATGGATGATAAGAGTCCCTCTGTGTGGTGCTAACTAGTCTTTCCCTTAAGCCTAATTAGTGCTTAGTTACCTTGAATTCATATGCACTATGTCTTCTTAGACTTTCCCTTGCAGTCAATCTTGCCTCCTTGTTTTAGTTAAGAGGATTGGCTACTGAATTATCAGTTGAGCTATGTTCTTGCTAAATTATTCCATAACTTTGTGTAGCAATATGGTATAAATATAGTCTAGTGGTTCTGCCATGTCAACGTATAGCTAGTCATTAAAATCAAAATAACGAAATAAAATATTTGGTAAATTGAACAATACAGTGCATGTCTATTTAACAAATTTAAATTTGATGGTTCCTCTTGCTCTCAGGGCCCTGCACCAATCATAGTTAAGCTATCTGGGATGCATCAGTAAGTGGTAGGAGAACTAGAGAATGTTTCCAGGTGCCTCTGGCCCATGTACAAAATCTCTGAAAAGAATTTCTGTAGATCTTCATCAGAATAAGCTGTGCAGGTTCCTTGCGTTTCTCCGTGTTTTTGATGGCGAGATATTTGGCAGATTTAAATTTGATGATTTCAGTGAAAATTCCCCAACTGCCAAATTTAATTTGTCAATTTTTTTGTTGATATGCTACACCATATTTCAGTAACTCAGCCTATGAAACCTGTACATTTCACTGAGCAATGACATTGTAAATAAAGATACTGATCTGACTACACACAGGAGTAGGTTAGGTTGACAAATACTATGGCTTACAGTACTGGTGAAATACTGTATGCTTTATTAGGTGAGATTTAACTGTGTTAGTCAACTGACTTAACACTGTGTGTTGTATTAGGTTTGTACTACTGTATAGCTGGTAATTTTCGAAAGGTTTTTATTTTCGGATATTTCAAAGAGGCCCTTCTCTTCAAAAATAAATTCCCACGTCCGTTTGTTTTCGAAAATAAATTCCCACACAAGTGAAAGCAATCATCCAACTTTCGGCGATTTGTTCGTGTATTCCTCGAGTTTTAGTTCAGTATTGCTGATGATAATGGGTAAACTGTATCATTACTGTATCAATAACCAGAAAACAGGTGATCCAGAATGGGAATTGATGCCGTCTGCTCTAGAATCTATGGTAGGATAGCTAGCTATGATCGAGTGTGATCGTGCCAGTGAATTCACTCTACCCGAGACTCCCTCAGTCTTCTCTCCAGTGCACAGGAATGGGAATTATTCCATCAGTAAGTCAGTTTTCGGCAAACATTCACGCATCTTCATAATTTGTGACACAAATTTCCGTTTATTTGAAATCCATCCGGACTTCGAAATATGCACTCTTCGAAATTAAAATCTTTCGAAATTCAGATTTTGCTTCTTGTGCGAAAATTTTTGTTTCGAAAATAACCCACTATACAGTATATGGTACAGTAAGTGAACAAATGTGAACTCATAATAATACATGTACGTACATGCTGTATTGAAGTGCATGATTGGACTTTATATTGGATATCACCCTAATGTACTTCTTCTATAAAGGGGGAGTGCATATGAACACATGGGGCAGCCATATGTTACATACACATACTATGTATAGCTTGTACATTCACGCAAGTCACACATGACACGTGATGACATACTACACATACACTGTATACACACGAGGGGGGCAGTGTTCACACAATGACCACAAAGCCATAATGATATATAACTTTGGAGTGCAAAAATCGGCTGAAGTTGCAGCACGCATAAAGTAATTGTCTATTCCACCATTGGTCAGTGGGTAGGACAAGCCCACATGAACTGATAGGGGTAGTTATAAAACCTGGAATGGAACGGAACGAAATGGAACCAATCGGGATGCGCGCCAAGTTAAAAAATCGTTTTGAACAGATTTTGCACTGTTTCCAACTTTCACATAATAACTAGAATTGTGCTAGAATTGGTTTGTTTCTGCTTATAGACTTGCTAGAAATCGTTAACTCGAAAGTTCTATTAAATGCCCGCCATGTGGCATGTGTGTATATAAAACCCATCCAGTTTAGTTTAATCCTGATGTGGAAGTACTTCCTTACCATTCTAAAAGGTAAACTACTGTAGTATTTTCATGTTGTAGCAGTATTCAAGCTTTTTAGTAAAAGTGACGCTGGTTTTCTGAAGCGACTATAATTCTACCATTGTTGGCAGCGATTTTCGAAAGTTAGCTAACTGCAGTATGTTATATTAACAGTGCTTACAAAAAGTAGTTTAGCCACTTAGCTAAATGATCGTTGTTCAGCTTAGACGATTGTACAACGCACTCTTGCAGTGGGCATTAAATAGAACTGTCGAGCAAATGACTTCTAGGATGTCTATAAGCAGAAGCAAACTAATTCTAGCACAATTCTAGTTATTGTGTGAAAGTTGGAAACCAGTGCACAATGTGTTTAAAACAATTTTTTAACTTGGCGTGTGCCCCGATTGGTTCCATTTCGTTCCGTTCCATTCCAAGTTTTATAACTACCCAACTAATGATGTCCTACATAAACTGATAGATATTGCACAATACACTTTTAGTGATGCTTAAAATTATTTTGCGTGAGCCAATGGTTACCATTCAAATTATTGATGAAGAGGTTCAATAAATATTTAAGTTCTGCTGTGTTTGTACTTTATGATGGTGTGAATTTCATGAAGAAAAATAAAGCCATTATGAAGAGTGTTCTGATTGGCACTAATTTGCCACAAGCAGTCCCCACAGTTACTGTACCAAACAACCACCAACAGTCGTCTTTGCTGGATATAGAGAGGTAGAATAATCCTTTTCTTTAGAATATATTTTAGTAGTGCTAAGGACCTTATGTAGTTCACATGGACTTATCCTACTCCCCCCTTTGGTGGTTATGGCAGTGACTTAATTAATTAATTAACCCTTTGGCCCCTAAGTTAATAAAAAAAAGGGTTCCATTAAATGTGAACGCCACTATAGTGGCTCTTGTTCCTTGCATGCGTTGAAACGCATATATCTCTTAAATGAAATATCCTATGCATATACGGTTTGGACCACGTTACTCTGTTGTTAACGGATATTATCCTAAACTTTATCCGAGCAATGTAGCATGATCGAGCGTGGCGTAAAGCGAATCTACGTTTGAAAGAATTTTCAGCTATTTTTAAGACAATAATTACAACGATACTACCTGTTACTAAAGAGAGACGGAATAAATAAAGTTAGTAAAAGTTATATGATGTTGTAGATCTATCTTCGTGAGTAGTTTAATGCAAATCATGAAGGAATAGGTGGTCCTTACATGGAGTAACAGGAGCCCAAGTTTGTATGTTAAAACATGTATTTTTCGTAAAATAACTTTTAATTTAAGAACCAAAGCCACTATAGTGGCGTTAGGGGCCAAAGGATTAATTAAACACTTCTCTTATTGCGTAGTGACACTAACAATCACAATGATGCTTCACATGCTGTGGTATGTGGTTTGTTAAATTGGACAAATCATTACACACACTGCTACATATTATCTCGTTCAATAATTTCTTTCACTTGTACTAAAACTGACACACCAGAAACTGATGCATTCCATGTTAAGGATATTCTGAAAGACAGTTTTAAAATGGGTATTTTGGCTCTTCTCTAATTGTTGGTGTGAAATACATAGTATATTGTGTGCACTCTCTTTCCTCTGTACAGTCATTTCTGATGAGGAGGCATTTCTTCAATGATGAGGAGACTGGATATTTCAAGACAGAGACAAGATCTGTTAAGACTCCACTGAATGCCATGGGTTAGTCATTGATGTAATGAGGAGTTTGTTTAGTTATCAGCTCCTGTGTTTAGTTTAGGGCAAATAGTAACACATTTTGCTTTCCTGCAATGGATACTGCCCTGTTATCACTGTTATATAAGAGCCATACTATTCTTAAGTTCCATCAAAATTAAATTTGTAGATTATGGCTATTTGTCAGTTGGAGGAATACTCAAGATTGTGCATTGTACAACTGTGCAGCTGAAATACCGTAAATCAGGAAAAATTTGTCGTAAAAATTTTTTTTTCGCTGGCTATATCAACAAAAATTAAAACAATGAATTATTTTAATCTATTATACAGATAATTCGCGCATACAAATATTAACGCATAGCTAGTTATTCCGTCAAAAAATTTTGTTGATTATATGCTAGCGACGAAAATATGCAGCGTCGAAATTTTAATAGACGATTCAGTCACAAAAATTTTCTACGCCGAAATTTTCCAGATTTATGGTATACTTATAGTATGTATCAATACATCACCCATATGAACACTTGTATTTTACTGAAACCATATTTCATAGTGTATTGGTTTAGTCAGTTTTCAAACAACATGCTGAAGTAATTTAAAAGATCAGTGGTGGTCATGCGTGCTAACATTGCATGGATCAGTAATACTGGGGGGTTTAGAAAACCCGGACCGGACCAGGTCAACTTCTTCAAGTAAGCCAATTCACACAATAGCTATAACATACAATTCACGCAATAGCTAGCTATAACATACACTCTTCACCTTGTAGCCACTCTGCCAAGAACACAATTAGGAAGCTACAATGGCTCAGACTGCAACAGCGATCGATCACGCACGAAACTTCATCCACGATAAAACAGCCTAACTAAGCTATTAAAATACTTTCTACTACGTTTCATTACACAATCGCTACTAAGCTACAAGCTCTTTCTGTTGTACTCTACTGTTACACACACTAGTAATCGCCCGAATTTATTAGAATCGTGATATACAAAGTGAGATAACAGCAAACCTTCGAACTTATGTAAAGGAATGGTCATGGATGACTGGCTAAACTAAGAAAGGTAAGCTAGTGCTCATGCAGGGTAGCTATATAGAGATTTCTGGAGTAGTAAGGTTTTGTTCTATTTAAAGCTTACCTTGATTAAATACTCCATTACTCATTCATCACTACCGAAATAAATTCAGAGGTTTGCTGTTATCTTAGTTCCTTTCACTTTGTATATCACGATTCTAATAAATTCAGGTGGTTACTAGTGTGTAACAGTCATATGAGTACAGCAGAAAGAGCTTGTAGCTTTGTAGCGATTGTGTAGTGAAATGTAGTAGAAAGTATTTTAATAGCTTAGCTAGGCTGTTTTATCGTGGATGAAGTTTCGTGCGTGATCGCTGTTGTAGTCTGAGCCATCGTAGCTAGCTAATTATGTTCTTGGCAGAGTGGCTACAAGGTGAAGAGTGTATGTTATAGCTAGCTATTACGTGAATTGCACGTTATAGCTATTGTGTGAATTGGCTTACTTGACGAAGTTGACCTGGTCTGGTCTGGTCTGGTCTGGTCCAGTCCGGCCCGGGTTTTCTAAACCCCCGTAATACTGGGTACCAAGTGTTATTAGAATCTAATAAGTGCTGTAGTGTTAATAGATTCTCTGAAGTGTGATTGGCAATGCAATTTAAATTTTGAACACTTAATGTCCATGTTAACTGTACTCTCCTATTGTCATGTGACTTGCTATGATGATTTTATTAGCTGAGTACATCATGTGATGTGTTAACTTACAATTGAGCTTTTTAAATCTGAGCAAGTCATACAACAAAGTGATGTGTTTATGCCTCGACCCCCTCAATAGACACTTTGGTATCTCCTATCCCTTAGTATTGTCACGAGATGGTGATGACCAATGATTTACATGTACTAGGTGAATTTGTCACCATTAAAATCATGGCAGTTCCTGTGTGATACTCAATAATAAATATAAAATGAAAATTCAGTCACTGATATGGGACCAAAATTTGTGACGTTAATAAATAGATGGCCTTGTACTAATAAAGTTGTTTAGTCTATTTCGTCCTGATACAGTTCTAGAGGTGACCAATGATAAGGAGGTAGTTTTTATTAATGTAATGGCTGCTATTAATCAGCTACTCTATATGTGTCAACTATCCAGCCACAATAGTGACGTATCTGAAGCTTATATTAGCGTGTCATTGTGTGGGAAAGTGTGTTCCTGTTTGGGATAGTTAAACCTACTTGAAATAGAAAATCATTACCACACATACATCAAAGAGATATTACTGCATATTATAATCCATCATCAACACTCTAGTAATATAACCTCAGGATGTTTGTGTGGTGTGTGGTTGTTGAGTTCACTTTAGGAAGGTGAGTGGGTTCAAGTTAACAGCTTCACTTAGAGTTTCGGGTTTGAAGATTGCCTTGATCTTGAGTGACATGGTTTTCTTTGATATGCCTTGATAGTATTATGGTTGCCATGATGAATACTTGCAGTACTGTTTGTTGTGAGGTGGCCCTAGATGGTATACAAAATGAAAAAGATTGTTTTTAGTCTTACAAATTTTATAAGCTTCCTACAGTAGGAAGCTCCCCTACAATACATTTTACAGTGTATCGTCAACTTATAAAGTTTCTACATTCAAAATGTGTGCGTAGTGTCATGTCAGCTTGCTACAGGATATGTGCCTATCATTGTTTATTTACCTGCAAGTGTACTGTTACTTGTTCCACACATTAGTAGTAGAGACACAAATCTTTCATACTTCATGGTCACCTACACAAATGGTAGATAACACTACCACAAGCTTCCTCTGTGTGTAGTAGAAGCCAGTTTCATTGTGTACTCACTTTGCTGGCTAACATGATTGGCTACACAAATGAGTATTCTTATGCAAACACACACACACACACACACACACACACACACACACACACACACACACACACACACACACACACACACACACACACATGTACAGAATAAAAACAAAGCCTTCGGCTACCATATTGATGGTCATATAACTGACTCACCTACAGGGACTACAGGTAGGAGTTAGTGCTGGCAAGTTTGCTTGGGGGTAGGTCTGGGAGCGTATACCATGTTTCACGAGTCACAAGTGTATGCACACATGTGCTTGAATAATATACTTAACAATAGAAGCATTTTTCACTGAGTATTTACAGAACTGCCTAGCTCAGGAGCCGTATCTTTAATAAGACTACCTCATTATAGTGACCATCTCAAGTAAGTCCCAAACACAGTTCAGGTGTACTCAAGCACAGTCATGAATGAACATGACATTTCTTACAGGTTTCATTATGCTGAATTACGGTGTGGTACTCAACACTACTTTTGTGGGTGCTTGGGTTCACAGTTGTCTGTCAGTCTAGTCCATAATTCCATTATGTAGTCATCATAAACATGAGTCATTGATGCCTTGAACCAGTAACTATAAGTAGTTTGTCATACGTTCCGCATTGGATCATCCCCATTCTGACTTTGTCTGTTATTTTTTTCAGCCATCCATCTCTTTATAGTAGCTATACTCCTAACTAAACAATGCTCAAATATATTATATCACCTCTTTAAATCGGTCACCTCATTGTAAAGACCATGTGACATGGTCCCATTGTACATCATTCAATAGACATATATGTGTATATATAAGATCAATAGTTCCCAGTGTTTTGCTGTAGCTAAACAGTGATACCTTATTGATAGTATGGCCTCAATAATGAAATGGTCTTATTAATGAGGTCATTAAATATACCTTAGTCGTGCTTGGGACTTACTTTTCATGGTCACAATATCTACTGTACTAGTAGAGTTTAGGACTGTGGCATGTCCATATTGTATATGTTATTTGTATTGGGAAGGTTTACGTATTATAGTTCAGACTTTTTAACGACTCAGATTTCAATGTGGTTGACAATTGTGGTGCCATATTATATTACATGACTACGTCCTGTGCATCAAACCTGTAGACATGTAACTGGGTCCATTGGCGTCCATCCATTGTAAATTATAGTACTTCTTTTCCTGGAATATCACAATTGAAATAACACATAATGCTGGTAGGATGAATGTAGTGTGTTATTATAGTTTCCCTCCATAGACCCTAGTATGGCGATGACTATGGTGAAGGGAACATTGACTAATGTGTTACCTATGATTGTACTGGGTGGATGGATTAGCTGGGTCTTCTCTGGCTTCATTATCAGTGAGTTGTGTGTGACACGTGCATAGTAAGAGTGTGTGCGTGCGTGCGTGCATTTGTGTGTGCGCGTGCATGCGTGTGTGCGTGTACAGTAGCGGACAAAAAAAAGTTCCCGTTGCATTTTATGTTTTTGGTGAGGTGTTTCCGTTTTGCTAGCGCTGAGAATGCGTGTTTTATTTACAAAGGAAATCGAGTGAATGAAGAGTTGCTAATAAATAAGTAAGTGAACACTAACCAATGCTAACACACTAATGTATGTATACTGTATGCCTTTCTCTATGTAGAACACTGCTGCTTACTGTTACAAAAGGCGAGGCTCTCGGAAAGTAGCTGACTGCGTCAAACGATTTATAACTAACTGTTCTATTGTTTATTAAATTATATTTGTGTATAGCAACAGGTATTCGAGCGAACTTTACCTAAAATACTAGCACCTGCACTATTACACTTCTTCCTAATTAATGCTCACTACCTATTTATCTGAACAGAAGGAAATTTTGTTAACTTAATTAACAGTGTACCATCGATAAAAGTGAGTCAATAAAACTAATTGTTTAACAATTGTACTAACCTTCTGTAGGCGATATCACAGTTCTTTTATGCTGCTTAGTGTTATATAGGCTTGTTTAAAGCTGACGCAAATGTTAAACTGCCAACTAGCTTCCATCCCAGACTCTTCGGAGCGTCGTAGCAACCACTTTGCTGGCCAATGGTGCACAGTAGTCTTCATCGTCTCGAATAACTTGGCCATGGCTTGTACTGTACAACTGTTGCAAATTTCACAAACACTTCGAAAATGGTGAGACTGATGCTTGCATTTTATTCTGTTCCGTAAGTGTTTTCTTAGCCTTCTATTGCACACAACGGAAGCGGAACGGGAACTTTTTTTTGTCCTCTACTGTATGCGTGTGTGTGTGTGCATGCATGTGTGTCTGTCTGTCTGTCTGTGTTTTGTCTGCACAGTATATTGATTTTCTTATGGTATTTTATTTGTTCATTTAGCTAAGGTACCTTTTCCATTGACATTAAGATTCAAAGGAATGTTACAACGTGGAGTTCAGTTAACCACTTTAAATGCTTCATGGTAAGTGTGTTGTATGTTGATTGGTTAATCCTTTGATCAATCCTTAAACTATGATATAGCGAAACCTCAAGTGACGCATGACTTCAAAGTGCTGTAACTTTCAGATTGTTAGCACTATTTCAATCATATTATGACATACTAAGGAATAAAATTCTAGATGTTATATCAAGTTGCATTCACTGCAAATCGATTTGTCATTCAATGGCAAATCACGGCACTAGAATTTTTTTGTACAGGAAAGTTTACACTTAATTATCTGCATGAAACATTACCATTTTATATGCTAAGTATTGTTCCATGCAAGTTTTATTAATAATCCGTCCATCAAATTTGCATGAAAACTTTTCATGGACACAAATGTATGAATTTTAAACCTTTCATGGCAGTAACTCAAAATTTCATGGATTGAAATTCTAGTAGTGAAGTTTGTGTTATTAAAGAAGTTGGTTAGCGGCTGGTGTCATCCACTAAGCAGTTTTCTTCATCCAGCCAGTGACTTTTGTTTTAATGATTGTTGGTTGGTAATTTTTTTTTTAACTTCCACTTGTGCCTACATGTATATGTTGCATAATATGGTCCCCTGATATTTTCTGCCAGTAGCCAACAACTTATGTTGAAATGTTTTTGAAATAAAAGCACTTTGCAGCAAGACGTCCTCGTGTGTGTATACAGGCTGTGATCTCTGCTTACCAAATATGGAAGCATGCATTGAATTCTTGATTGGTAGAGTGAAATACCAAATATGGTTAGCACACAGAAGCCTAGCTCTGTGACGACTCCTACAGATCTTAGGTTGAGAACTCCTCTACAGTCTTGTGGTGTGTGTATATGTGAATCACTTTACAGTTAGCTGTGAATTGTGCACTTTATTAATAAGGCTGCCTTTGGTATGGCCTCAATCAAATGAGTTGCTGAAATGAAGTGGTCAGGTTATGACTGTCTTATTAATGAGGTCATGGAGTATGCCTTACCCTACTTGACCACTGTTGCAATTAATGAACTCATAAAGTCTACTCTAGGACTTACTGTACTTGACGTAATTATATAGTAACTGTAATGATGTGGTCTTAGTTAATGACCTGATCACACTGTTAAGGGTTCATCTCACCTTGTATGTCTACCTGACCTCAGTGACTACTTTCAGTATTATAATAATCCTTCACTTCCTTCCTGTTTAGCCAACACTAATATGTTGTCCACTACATTTGTCTATAATGCTTGATGTGTGTATTAAATGTCACTTGAAAACTAAAAGGATGGAAGTTAACGTAGATATGGCCTCCTTAGATGTACACAGAAAGCTTGGAAGATCATTTTAATCATATAATGGCTCTGTACTAAAGTTAACCATGTCATACCCCTATTAGTTGGTCATATTTTCTTAATGCTATATTGGTAGTACATATCTCAATGGACACAATACTGATCAAAATGCAATTGAGTCATTCACAGAAGTTACCTTGTTCTCATAATTGCTGCACAAGTGTAGCCTTGTTAGAAATACACAGATGTAATCTGTAGAACTACATTCTTGGAGCCCAAAGAATATGGTCATTTTAAGGATCATGAGGTACACCTTAGCTATGTTTGGGACCCCTTGTTGGGACCCCTTGTTGGGACCCCTTGTTGGGACCTCTTGAAATGGGTCACTGTAACAAATTGATCTGGCCACACATGAAACCATGTTTAAGGTTGTGACTTTCTCACTCTGTTATCAGCCATTGTAGTGATGTTCCAGCTGTGTAGAATACATTGTCATCTTTATCCCCACTATTCTAACACCTTCCTTGTAACCTGGGTACAGCATGGTAAAGTACAAAGTAAACTGCTATGAAAATCAATCAATCCATGTCAACACAACAAGACAAGGTGGGCTGGCGAGGGTTGGCCTGGGCCAGGATACACATCCCAGGCTGGTCAACTTGGGTTAACAATAATAATTGCTTCTGTTGGCCATACAGCAGGTATTTTCTACACTCTAAAAGTATATTATGACATGGATACAACATATCATAAGGCACACTACACTTCCAGTAGACTCCCAGCCATGTTCTGTTCTACTGACCAATTGGCAAAAGAGGCACCCACTTGTTCCAGCTCTGTTCAGTGCACGCGCAATCCCTAGCACGCTTTCTGGTGGTAGTGTGAACAAGGGCTGACTTGAGCTCAATAACCCGGGTCATCCCAAGTTGAAAATAACCTGGACAATGCAAATGGGATACAAGATAAGTATTTGTTTTGTCACTGGGTATGAGAGGAGCAACTTCTTTCTTTTTTAATGGTGGGATAAAGTTAAAATGAGAATGGCATCAGGACTCCAAGACATATAAACAAAGTCAATATTTCCTCTGTTGTGTTTGAAGTGAGCTGTGAAAGCCTTAGTCATTTTAAGTAAATGACGGTTTATTTTAAGAAAGAATAGTTAGGCAATGTACATTTCTGTTACACCTTAGGCCATGTCCATGTGTGCAAAGTTTGGTACTGCCAAGGAACACACTGCAGTCATTAACACATGTCCACGTAGTAGCATTGGAGCATAAAGTTTACCATTATCATTTCTTTGTTGGATTGGCCTCTTTGTGCACACAGAGGAATATAGGAAAGCTTGATGGATTTGCCAGTTCACAATGAACAGATTTATACAAGTCTTAGTAGTCTGTTTCAGTGGTAAATTTAAGTACCTGTAATTTATTTGCTGTGTTGTTGCTATACAAATCAAGTTTTTTGCTGCTCCAACTGTCTAGCACTATAACCCCAAGACTACGTGTTCTACATACAAAGTTAAAACTTTGGCCAGCCACTGTTTTGTTGATAGAGAAGCAATAAATTGGAATTTGAGGAATGTGCAAAAATGACAAGTTTAATTTGCTTAGCCAATCACAAATATCAGATATTCGACCAGTGTTTCAAGATACTGCATAGTTGCCTTAACTGATAGTGAAATTCTGTGTAATCGTAGATTTTAAGGTCTCAGATATAGTCTTACCACGAATGTTTCCAGACCTTCAATTATGTCTGGTCAACCCAAAATCTGCTCAGGGGACACAGTCAGACATGTACATTTGAAGATTCTTTAGTCAGGTAGTATGTTAACTGTGATACCATTACATGTGGTGAACTTTCTATGATTTATGGTGATTAAGATTTATTTTCTATCAGTATTTTTGGATGGGTCAAAGTATTACGTAGATAAATACAAATTCTGTGTTTGTTTGCTCTTTCATGGTTATTAATTTTGTTGTTATACCTGTGACTTCCTGTGTTTTATATTAATGCTACTACTATGACTATATTTGGTCATTATCCATATTAGGGTTAGTTCAATGAGTTGGTACTTCCTAAATGTGTTTGGGTTGAGAAGTGTGTACTCCCTGATTTTGGGGCAAGACAATGGTAAGTGTATAGATGATGAAACATGCAAGTCGTCCACAACTGACGCACACACACACACACACGCACGCATGCACACACCCACACATACCTCAAGCCTCAAATCATCCACAACTGATGCACACACGCGCACACACACACACACGCTAGATACTTACATTCATGCTCTATACTAATGATGGTATACAATGATGATATAGTGTGTTTGTGTTGTACACAGCTGCTGACCACACCCACAAAATGGCAGAACAAATGTCTAATCCTGTGTTAAGCGGTAAACAAGATACTAACAAAATATTTAAGGTACCTACATACCTATGTAATAATACATGAATATTTTAATGGGGGGATTATTTATATGTTACATATGTACTCTCTATGGTTACTATAATAGCATACATTTTAACTGGTCGCAAAAGAACTCCTTGGTGATGGTAGTTGTGCTGCCTCCACCACATAAAAATTGTTTAAATTCGGGTTGTTGTCCTTTAGTCATTGCAACATAAATGGCAAACATGTTAGTATGAAGATCACTCCAGAAGTTCTTTTGAAGCAATTGTGTGCTGGAAGAAATGTTTTATGTGAAAGAACACCTATTGTATAGATAGATTCTCACTGTTTGCAATTAGTGTATGCCCATATTTGGTAAAAGTTAGCTAATAAGATAGGTTTGGGTAAAGCACTTTCCAAATGGCTGAGATCACAAAGTGATTACATGTTATTTGGGATTAAGGTTCAGTCTCACATATCAATGGTGTTTAGCCTAGTTCTCAAAATACACAACTAGTCGGTTTTAGAAGCATGTGTAGCATGTGCAGCCTTACACATGCACACTGAACTGCAATATAAAGAGTGCCACATGTTTATCACCTTAGCCTTTCGGTGCAAACGATGTGCGGGCTTCCAGGTTGGGACGGGTGGGTGAGACCATTGATGTGCTTCTTCATATACGGTAATCCCAATTATCATGCAATCACTTCGTGATCATTTGAAAATTGTATTTCATAATAGAACTCTATTTCACAAGGCTCAGTCTCACATATCAATGCTATTGTTTGTAGCTTCATATAAAGCCCCAGAACTCCCATTCACAGTACTGTTGGAACATCAACAACTTTGAAGATAGAGTAGTACAGTAGGAGCTCAATTATTCACAGTAGCAGTGACTGTTCTATTAGAGTATTTTGGCAACAGATGTATGTTCTATTAGAGTAATTGAACACAACTCTGTATATAAATGAATAGGCTTCATTTATTCAATTGAACTGGCACACAGGTGTTCGGATAATGGAGGTCTCACTGTAAATGGCTCTAACCCTTCTATACGCTGAACATCCAAGATAGCTGTGTAGTGGGGCAATGGCAGCCTGGTATAAAATGTCCTTTTTAACAATCTTGTCACCATAGGATGCTTTCCAATCTCCTTGCTATCCACCTTATCATGAACTGTTGAATTTGCTGACCGAAAGCTGTTCGGGGACCTAGATTGGTAGTCTATGCAGGGCTGTTAAAAATTTTGCTATTTTGGACACGGGACCCAAAATGGGATCACAGCCCTGTTTATCATGGCATGTGAACAGATAATTGGCCCCTTGTACTGAGAACCTTAGGTACTATTGGTGTTTTGGACATGCTGGGACTGTGAAGCATGCCTCCTTGTAAATCAAACATCTTGCTGTAGATCCTGGAGGTTACGTATTCCCTCGATTTTGAAATGAGTGAAAAACCCAGCTGTTAAGTCATTTAAAGTTCATAACTGGCCTCATTCTCCCATCTGTCTTTTGGGAATCAGAAACAGGGAGGAGTAGAACCCTCCTTCCTCCTGTGGAGGCACTGGAATCACTGCATCCTTGTCTAAAAGACCTGTACCTCTTCTTGCAGTTGCAATGTCTGCTCTAGAGAAGTGTTGGTCTGACCACTTGGTCCCTTGTTATAAAACTTTCCAGAAACACTGTAACCTTCCTGCCACTCTTGTTGGGGACTCTACCCCTAGTAGTATTTGGGAAAAGCCAGACTCGATAATTCTGTGGCAATGTACTCTCTTTTTATAATTAAATGAGTACAAGGAGTACTTATTGGTGTTAATTGTCAACTGCTGCTGCCTTCCCAGCCAGGAGCTGTGCCCCCTTCTGCCACTGTAAGCAGCGTGCCTCCTGTGTAAGGGTAGTTTTTTTAATGCCCATCTACTAGCCCTGCTCTGTCACTTTAGGAGGGGCTTTGGAAGAACCCTGACTTTTGGAGATTTTGCCTTCCTGAGTTCGGGTCCTCTCTCAGAATTCTGCTCCAGATAGGTCGGGAGCTTCAACCTGATAGTCTTTAAAGCTTTGACAAAATGATATAAGGTCACCACTTTCAGCCTGACAATTGATGGCAGCTCTAAGCATTTACCAGTAGAGAAAGGGCTGCCTTAACACGCTCCTCAATGGACGATTGCTGATGATGACCTCTGTAATTTCCACCACAGGGGCCCAGTTGCATCGAGGAGGCCTCATGGTAACTGTTGGTCAAGAGACTTTATGCCTTTGGAGCATTCTACTTCCCACACTTTATCCAGTCTTGGTGTCAGAGTGATGGGAAAATCAGGAGCAGTGAACTGGTTTCTCATCTGCTTCTTCTGTGGATTAGTTAGTGTCTTGAATGTCCCTTTCAAGAACTCCTCTGTGGGGGTCAAGATAGTGATATGGCGAACTCTGTCACAATCACTTTAAAGACTTCATTGATATTCTGTGAGTGTCTTATCATTCTCCACCAGAGTATCAACATCCTCCCGTACCAAGTTGGTCTGCTACAGTTGTAGAACCGCTTCGTCGTAGACCTTCTCTAATGTAGCTTCCAACATTACAACAAGGAAATTGCTTCAAAACGAAGAAAGCAGCCAAGACTAACATGAACTAGACCAAGGCTGAGGTGGCAAACATGTGGAACTCTTTATAGTACACATTTGTATGGCTGTACATGCTACGCATTCTTTTAAAATTGTAGAGCAACCAACTGGGGAACTAGGCTAAACACCATTGATATGTGAGACTGAGCTTTCTGAAATATAATTTTAGAATGTTTCTTAGAGGCGATTTCACTTTATACAGAAGGTTGTACATTGTTAATACTACAATGTGAATGATCTTTTTTGTGTTATTCATTTAGGAACAGTCAGAAGCTCTTCAAGTGACCAAACATCACGACCTGTTAGCTAATGCCAGTGAAGAAATGCTTCGTCTTCAACTTCCCCTCATTCAGGACCCCAGACAAGTGACCTCTGCTAATAAGAAAACACAATAGCATTGATGTACATGTATTAATCATTTTACTAATTTATATGAAAACAAATCAGTTAAACTTGTTGAATGTTTATGTAATGCAGAGCAGCTGTAAAACAACAGCATCACTCGAGTGTTAGCTGATCTCTAACTCAAGCTAAAGGGAAGAGAAATAGATCTATAACGTTAAAAGAATTTGTGCATGCATAGTTGTGTAAAGCTGCATACTAACTTGTGTGTGCATACATGAAACTTATACAATTAAGTACCGGTAGATACATACATAGAGGATTTTCTTTTCCATTGGATGCATTCTTTAGGCCTGAAAGAGGAGGGTGGTTGGGTTCTGAAACAAAAAGGGTCCACAATTTCAGTAAATGGTCCAAAAATTTAGAAGCCAAGTCCATCCTTAACTGAAATGTCAGTCTTTAGTGATCTGCTTTTTAAGGGTTTTTCTTGGGACAGAATTCAGATAGCATATGCTTAAAAGTTTTGAGTTAAAAGAAAAACTGGTAGAGTACATGACTATGGCAAGATTTGGAGGATTAAATTTGTAGCTAGACAGGTACATTGTTGCTTGATTTGGAAGAAAAGTTTCATACTGTATGATCTGCAGTAAAAGTCTGCTGGTTACAGCCTTGTTCTTGTAGGTAAATCATCAATGTCTGTAGAGTCTGTTTTGTTTGCATGCATAATTGTAATGATTCAACAGTCAGGTTGTGTATGGGTAGTTACAATGGACAGATATGTGGCTTGAAGAATAATAACTTGATACATTCATTATCCAGTTATAAAGACATGTGGGGGGGGACAGGTAGTGTGAATAAACAAATGTGAAGTGACAAATACCATACCAACTTCACTGCTGGTATAAAATGAAGTGCCTGTAGGACTTTACCACCATCAATCTACCTGAGATGTTGAGTTTATTTGTAGTACTAACTTTGATGGCTTGCAGTGGTCAGTTGTTAGTTGATGTAACACTGCACCAGCCACCGGCTGGGAATTCATCAAAACTGATCACCACTGATTTGTTTGATGCTGTGAAATTTCATCACAAGAAATTAAGAAAGGCTAGAAGTGTAGAAGCCCGTCAAGATGGCCACTACATCATCATAATGAAGAATGATGGTAACTTAATAGCCTCACATCTTATTGGTGACCTCACTGATGCCACTGGTGATCCTAACAGCCCAGTAGACTCCAGGAACTTGAAAGTACAAGACAATATTGGTAGCATGGTAACAGCTGAACTAAATGAAGAAGGACTAAAAATGGTGACAAGTGTACAGTGGAACTTGCAATTGTACATTGTTATGGACACAAAAGTCACTTGTATTGTAATTCAGACATCTAGTTAGGTCTTATTAATTAAAGTGCATCTTTTAAACAATTAAACTGACCTGGAAAATTTGATGTGTAGTCAGGACACTTGTGATTGTTCTTGTGGTGTCCAATTATGCAAGTTGCACTGTAGTCAATAATTATCACAGTACTGCTATAGAGTAACACTGGTGTGTGTGTATTCACAGGTCATAGAGAATAATGAGGTACTTCATGTTGAGGAGGACCAGAAGGTTTATGGCGACTTAGACATGGAGGAACACTTGCCAGAATCAAATTATGTTGACATTATTGGCAAGGATGATGAAGTGAAACTGAGCTGGAACATTGACAGATTAGACCAACGGAATTTACCACTCAACAAACACTACTGTCCAAAGAGTGACGGTAGATAAGAATAAATATTTTCTGCACTGCAAATTATTTATAGCTGTAGCTTTGCAAGTTGAACTCTCTACACAATATTCTGCTTAGTTGCAACCATTTTCAAAGCAGCATCGCTTAGATATACCATTACAGTTTAAAATATGGATATGTGCAAATCGGTTATGAATATACACAATCATCCACATGTCTGCCTACATGCATATCTGGTTAATAATGTGTGCATGATTTGATTCATTGTTTACCCTAGTAGTTACATCTGGTGCTTAGTTACCATTACACCACAGTTAGGTGCAGTATATACGTATCACAATGTTATGATTGATTACTACTCTCCCCTGGGTAGGCAGCAGTACCACCTTAGAAGTTTGAACAAGTTTGGCTTCAACAGTTGTGATCCAAAACATAAAAGCCTTTGCAATTATATTAATTTAGCTAAAACCCACTATCAATCCTGTGAAGTGTCACTAGGAGATCATCAAAGAAATGTAATGATTTCTGAGAATGCATGGAATGCACTAATGAGAATAGGAGGTAGGTACTACCTCCATTTATCGTTAATGCATTCCTGAGCACTGATAGCAGTGCTATTATGGCATCAGTTTATACACCTCCCCTTCCCTTTAAAGTGAGGAGTGAAAGTGGTATATGTTTAGGTTCCATGCACTGTAATTTCAATTATTCTTTCAACAGGTTCTGGTGTGGATGTGTACATACTTGATACTGGGATCAACTATGATCATGTGGTGTTTGGAGGACGTGCATCATTTGGTGGATATGATGAGTTTGGTGGTCAAGGAGATGATGATCATGGTCATGGTACTCACTGTGCAGGATTGGCTGTTGGGAGGTTAACTGGAGTAGCATGGGGAGCTAGAGTATACAGGTGATGTGATATAGCTGTAATTTAATGAAGTACCACAGGCTAACTTATAATGTATTTGTTTTTGAATTTATATACCTTACTCTATCTGTCTTTATTTTGTATGTCATAATCATAGACAGTGTGAAATTTGTTATAGACTAATTAGCATGTTGGGATTCAAAAATTTGGTAAATTCACCACACATGTCAAAATTCAATTTGTATTTGGTAGAATATGGCCTATTATGTAGATTGTTTCATTTTCAGACAGTAACAGTTAACAGTGGTTATAGCTTCAAGTAACAAAAGCAATTCTGCAGTTGCTAGATATTCGATACAAGTTGCTGTTCATACTAATGTGTGACATTTAGTATATCAATTTTAATTTATAATCACTTAGCATCAAGGTGCTGGATTGCACACTGTCAGGGCTCTTTTCCTATATCATTGCTGGGATCAATCATGTTATTGGACGTGTCAGACAAACTGGAAGAAGATCAGTAATTTCAATGTCTCTTATTGGACCAATCACTCCAGCTGTTAACATTGCAATTAGAGCAGCTGTCACTAATAATATAGTAGTTGTGACTGCTGCAGGTAAGACTGTTCAACTTATTTACTATATGGCACAATTGTACATGCATTTATAACACAAACCCTTAGTCATGTCTGGTGTGTATGCATATACGACTTAAGTCTCTCATGCGTGTCTTTAATTCATCTTTGCTAGCTACTTTTCATTTTGTGGTAGGAAATCAGCGTAACGACTCATGCAGATATTCGCCTTCAAGTTCACCAGATGTTATCACAGTTGGAGCTATCCAGGAGGCAACAGATGCCATATCTAACCTACCAGGACATATGCTATACTGGTTCAACTCATTGTCAAATTCTCCTGGTACAAATTATGGACAATGTGTAGATGTGTTTGCCCCAGGGCAGTGGATACGTAGTGCTTCACACAGGTAAATTACATATAATATATCGTGTGTGAATCATTTTATATTTGTTCATGTGCTATAGGAATGATAGAGGGGTAGCACAGATGAGTGGTACTTCCATGGCTTGTCCTACAGTTGCAGGAGCAGTTGCCCTCTTACTACAAAGGTATCCGAATGATAGTCCACATCAGATAAAACAACGACTACTAGCTGAATCAACTTTGAATGCCATTAATTTGGAAACTTATCACGGTGAAAATCTACCATCAGTGATTGCTGCCACAACACCCAATAGGCTTGTCTATGTTGGAAACATATGTGGTAAGAGCTGGTTTATAACTAAAGACACTAAAACGATTCATATAGCAGCCACATGATGATTTTTTACAGGCACATCCACACCCATATCATTCACTACTACAGCAGAGACTACCATGTCTACTACTCAAACTCCTTCACCTTCCGTAGATGATACTCCATTGTGTCAAAGTGATCTGCTACCTGAACAACCTTCTGTTGTCATTGACAGTATTGATGAGGGTGGTCTTAAGCAATACATTGAGGACTTTATAACAAGGGACATGGTTCCTTGTCATGTAAACTCATTTACAAATGGCCAGAATGTGAAGTTTTCTGTTGTCTTCTGTAGTGTCAATGATCCCTCACAGTACAGTTCTCTATATGCAGTGTCTAAAAGGAATTTATCAAAGACTTCCAAAGCGATCAGGGATACCTATAGTTTGCAAACACTAGCATGTTACGATAATGTCAGAGGCAAACTCCGTTGTGTTGCCGTTCTTGGACCAACACAAAAACTTACTAGATTCAGCATAGCTATGCCATATGGTAATTACCAAATTCAGTTGCTCAAAAGACGAAAATCAAAGTTAGCTGTGTTCAGTCGGAAAGTGTATGTTAAGCAATCAACAAATGATTTGCTAGTAGATGTGGTGTATCAACGACAGAGTTTCAGTACATCTCTTCTAGGCCTCCTAACTCTTAATCAACTAGTTAGGCTGGTAGAAGCTAACAAACAACGTGGCTTCTACCTTGCTGATGGAAATTCTCGACTGCACTATGGAGATGTAGTATATTCAGCTTTGTTCACCACACAGAAATATGGCAAATGTAATTACAAAGTATTATACAATTTAAGTGTGGGTGAACTGTATGATGTGACAATTGATTTATCCAAACATGGTTACCACATCAAAGTGATTATCCCTACAACAGGACAAGCTAGAACATTATATATAGCTGTATTCTGGCATTAAATAATAATTTTTATCATTTTTACCTATACATAATTTTCAGGGGCGTATGGAGGGGGGGTTTCAAGGACCCCCCCCCTGTAAAATTTAGACTTCTGGGTTTACAGCAGGACCCTAACACACCATTTATTTAGTGTGCATGGCAGGGCAAAATGAGTGAGTAATAGTGTATGACACAGCACAACAATTGATATAAAGCTTGCATTCATCTCTCAGGGAAGGATTTACGAGGTATCATGAGCCCTCTTGATAACCTGTTAAAAAGATTGATATGCTTTAATAGAGCAGTCATGTATACTCTAATAGAACTAGAACGTGCATGTAAATATCCATATGTTAAGGAACTTCATTAGTGGATGTTTTTAGACATTCTAACATTAAATTCAAAACTGAGCATGACCTTATACTGCTATAGCTTGGTGTGCAGTGTTTAAAGATATATAACTCCAGTAATTTATCACTTGCGCATGCAAAATATGAATCCATGCTATGCATATTTAATGTTTTGAATGTAAGTCATTCCATTTGTATCAGTGAATTTGTGGTTCCTATACTGGTGGGATAGCTATCACTTACAGATGTCTATATTATGTGTCTCTGTGTGTAATGTTGTCTGTTTCCACTAGGTAGCTTTATCTAGTATTAGCTTCATTCCAGGGGCACTTACATGTATTATGATAGTACTAAAAATATAGTAATTTGCTAGTTTTGATTCATTAAAATGTTGAAAGTCTCTCAGCGGCTGCTGGAACCCCCTTTCAAAAAATCCTGGCTATGCCCCTGATTTTCTATGGTATGTTTTACAAGTTTGGACATATCATAACATTTTATGTTACAGTGTAGATATTTAATTATAGACAAAACTGTTGCAACTGTATTTGTGTAGTGTTAGTCTTTGTAAAGCCTGTTGATTATTGTATTATAGTAGTTATATACAGTACAATGTGTATCTGTAGCCATACTACATACAACACTGCCACACTTGTAATTTACTTTTTCACAGCTTGACTGTTTTGAATTGTATTGCGTGTGTATACAGCAATTAATAATACAACAATGGTGAATGAGGTGTAATATGTACATACCAAGTGCCAACTGTATGTGTTGCATGAGTATCATTATATACTTTAACTGTATGTTATAAAATGCAATACATTTACTTATTATGCACAGTACAGTTATTATTACAGGATGTAAATGAGATTATGTCACAAAATAAGTGTTATAGACACCCACTATGGACTTCAGTTAAGCATTGATTGATTGATTCGAGGGCCTGCAAAGAAACAGGGCATGCATAGGCACATAAATTGCCTCCTTTATGATGATCTTCATGAATTACCACTTTTAAAGCTAATATGCTTATATATATATATATGACCATGTACTGTAATTTTCAGAAATTTTAAATGCATGGACAAGACAAGTTATCACTGTAGGTGACTTTTCATATAATGGAGTTTGGTTTGTCACATGTCAGGTCAGTTACATACTGTACTACTTTAAAACAACCACACATCCAGATCTCCATCATTATCAGCATTAGTACATCCTCTCTACTGACCATGTGTAGCAAAATAACTAGTAACTAGATCATTATGTGTATGCATGGTTGTGATTTCTCATCATACTTCCTTTTATTGTTCACAATAATACAACTTTTTTTTCCAACTTTCTGCTATGAGGCTTCAATTACATAATATTTGCTATGTAATTTAACATGTTATTCATAATGCACTACTTAAAATGGTAACCCATCAATTTTATAGAGCTTCAATAACACACAAGTCATTGCTAAACTTCTTGTACTCTCATAGAATGATATTGTGGCATGAGTGTCAGATTGAATAGCTCAATACACACAATGTACACTTGATCACACACGCAACTGGTTAAATATCACCAATATTTGAAACTGTCCTTTGTAACACAAAAGTATAATGTTAAGTGTGGTTCTGATAATTTTTCCTACGTACATACACTGCAGGTCTCAACCTGATAATATGTTGCATGTATATAGTGTACAACTCAGCCAATAGTTCATCATGTTACTACTGTTAGCTATTGGCAAAAGGAACCATGCATGCCACTGTAATTAGGTCATACAAGTGAAACTTAACACCAACTCTCTGTGGTAGCTATGGAACCTTTGGCAAGTTGGCAACACATTGTAAACACACATGTAACCATCTGTTTGGCTGCAGATTTGAGTTTACATAGCAAATATTAATTTTATATTTGAAGATAACTAAACAAAACACTTATGACCCATACCAAAAGTACACACACAGGCACACACATTCATTATACATAATATACACTGTAATAAAATAATGCCAGTGGACAGTGGATAAAAATGATACCGTAATTTGCTTCTTTTTCATTGCAAAATAATTTCGTATGCAAAAACTTATATGATACATGGATAGAACTACTCTAATAGAGCAGTCATTCACGTGAGTTATACGAAAATAGTTTTACACAAAAATTTTATCAGAATTTTTTTTACACAAAATTAAAGCTAATTATGGTAGTAAACAAGCTATTATATCAGCAAATTAGGTTAGTTCAGTTCAGCCGCCAAGTGATAATTCATTAAAACTTATAATAGCCATCATGATGTGGCTATAATATTATTATTGCAATTTTAAATTTCTTGATTTGTGTGATTTCACTATGTTCCCCAATTCATTTCCTAAAGTAATTGCTACTCACAATTGCAGTTGGTGCTTTGCAGAAATATTGATAATTATCGGAGTAGTCAACAAATCTATACTATTACTATTTTCACTTTCATGTTTTCTTTAACATAAGCAATATCCTCTCTTCACACACCACATTGTGATACTTGGACTAAATGTTCTGAACAAGACAATCCTTTATGTGTGCTTCAGTCCATGTCTTTATGATGAATACTTTACATTAATAACACTTTCAATAACAGCTGGTGCTTGTCTGAAGAATCATCTTATCATGAGACAGCCATGTTAACATCATCAATGCACACACAAATATATTTACTTAAGTTGCTTGTATTATAACTATTATGCCATAGACAAATTGAGCAAACTTTAATTACGTACTACAACCATATGCACGCAGGACTTACAACATGTCAAAAACATAATGTGAATAGTTCAAATAATAATAACAACAGAACGTTATGCCTTTAGTTGAAAATTACAATTACTAAAAAAGATTTCTTGGTCTTAATAGGCAGGTGGCTGCTTTAAAAAGGTTGGTTTGTAGCTTATCTTTTCAGTTTGGGAATTTAAAGTTGGCATTTTTTGGAGAGGTGGCCTTTCTATGCAAGTAGTTACTAACACAAGTTTTACTGTAGCCGCATTGTTCAGCTCAACTGGACCATTCAACTATTTCCAACATGACATTGCTCAGTCATGTATTTTGTGATTTTTAATTCAAAGTATTTACTAATTGCAATAAAATACAAATTAAAATACATAATGTTCCATTTTTACTTGAACCATTCATTCACATATAGTGAGGTAACTATCTAGACTGAGAAGGTGCAGGCATGCAGTGAGCTACTGGACTGTTGCTTTATTTATAGTTATATCTATAATTATTTGTGTGTTTTTGTATCCAAATAAGGATAATATGTATACAAATGTGTGTGGGCTGGCAAGTGTGTGTTTACATTCATGTACATTTTGGAAGATTCAAAAGCATTACACTTTCCAGCAGTTAAAATTAAATGTCCAGTACTCATGTGTTGGCAAATACGTGAATGTAGAAACTATTATGTGATATGCTAATGTCATCCTTCCCTTCCATGATCACTATAACCAGTCACAATAAATAAACAATGATGAGATAAATGATGCATTTACATGTATATCAGATATACATATATCATATACATAATATTAAATATACATTCCAATCCAAAATATAAAGGCAAGTTTGATTTATACTTAGTCAGTACACCAGAATACCGCAATGTATTGAGGAGTGAGACTTCCTGTGTTAGGGATGATGACAGTGATGTGGCAACCTTCTCTGGCATATTGTTGTTCTCTGTTAAACAACTGCATGGCATCGACATTGTATTCCACTCTGTAATCACAGTTACCAAATCTCTGAGTAGTAAACACAACTGAGTATATGACTTGGTCTCCATCCATACGAGCATTTCCATCAGCAAGGAAGAACCCACGTTCCTTGTTTCTTTCTATCAACTGAACTAAGCCCCTTATATCGATTCCATCACGAAGGGAGACAGCATAGCCTGGACTCCTGAAGATGGCACTGACAGAGAGATCTCCACCAGAAGAATAAATGTTACGACGGAGGACTCGCATGTCCTGGTCCTTTAGAATAAGTAGTCTTTGTTGATATTCGTCATAAGGCACATTGATCATAAGTTCGGTATTTTCTGTTCTTCGTTGTCGCCTTGTAACAGGCTCAAACACAGCCACACAATGAGATTTATCTTTGTCATCATTATAGCAAATGAAGTTGTGTATTCTGTGTGTTTTCCTTAACTCATTGGCTCTTCTGTTTAAATTCCTTTGACTAAGACCATATTTGATTTCATATTGTGAAACATCTGGGACACTGCAGAAGATCATTGAGAACAAAGTGTCTCGACTATCATGGTAGGTGTTCATGTGGCAAGGAACTCTGTTTCTTTTTCTGCCTTCTTCTATGAACTCTTCAAGTTCTCCAAGGTAGAAGCGTTCAAAGAAAAATGGAGTGCTGGATGGCAATGAAGTTCCCGTACATGGAGGTGGTGCTATGTAAATACAGTATATGATATAAAATACTGTCCCAAAGAATTTAATAATCTTCCTATGTATCCCTAAAGTTCATTATCACTACTTTTATGGTAATATCCTATAATTTAGAGATTCTTACATTACAGTTTATTAAAATAGTGACAATACACTGATCAGTTAACCAGTAGTAAAAGAGTTACATTAATTGTCATGCCTATCTGACAATGCGTGATACAGTAAAGCATACACTTACCATCACACTGATCTGTCTCAATACATTGACCATTTCTCAATACTTGTCCTTCAGGACAGACACAAGTTGGTGTGCAATCAGATGAACAAAATGGTGGTGACTGGTAGTTGTCACAAGTTGATTGACATAGAATACCACACTCCTTGTATACTCGACCTCCAACACAGTCATCAGCTATAAAGAGAACAACAAAGCAGTTAATATGTTAGAGATACATCTGCTTGTGCAAGCTTTCACTTTATTTTTATCGGATACCTAACCATGTACATAATTAGTTGACTTACAGCATCCAGTTACATCTCTCCAAGTGCTCACATCAACTCCAGCATTTGCACATGCTCTGGCATAATTAGCCATCACATTACAAGAACAAGTGTCTCTGTTACGTGTCCTAACACATGTACAATAATCAGATTCACAGTTTTCAATGTAGACTTTAGGATCAACAACAGAATGACAAGAATCAAAGGGAGCATTGTTCAACATGGTACATTCTCTTTGTGCTCTATTCATATTTCTTTCACTGCAAGCATTATCTGGCCTTCTATCCCTGCAACCTCCTGAATTGTCTTCAGTCAGCCAAGATCTAGCAAACCTCCTAACACCAGAGCCTGTGGTTCCATCTATCATACGATAATCATCAGAATCATCTCCATTGTAAAATCCACACAAACCACACAACTGTCTCCTTAAACTCTTACTAGCTGAAACTTGTACACTACCAGCATCATCCCAAAAGATGTCTAAATCTTTGTCTTCAAAGGTAACATGTGGATAGCTACCAATCCATTCTACTTTAACTTCTCCAACAGACATCATGCTACCATCAACTGCTGCAAAATTCCTGCCATTAATTGTTACCTGATTGTCACCTCCCCTCAACACGATGACAAGATTTTGACTTGGAACTGTTACAGTGACCTGGTCAATCAATACACTGTTTGAGTCAAGAGCTCTTTGGGTGACAGTTATAGTGAAGTCATCATTGTCACATGGTTTTGCCAGTACATATTCACAGCTTCCAAGATAAGTGTACTGGCTACCATCAAAAGTTCTGTAGTGACCATAGGAATACGCTTGGCAGTAATCAGTGTAACAATCTCTTGGTTGACATTTCCATGTGCCCCGTTTGCATACACAGCTTGATGAACAATTCTGAGATATTCTTCTGTTGTGTTCATAGAAAATACCATCAAAATAGCAACCTACAGGAAAAGTAAATTGTACATAAATGGATATCAGGATAATCTTGCTTATGTACATACATAAAACCAATGTATGTACTTACCTGGTATAGGTGCAGGTGTTGTTGGTGCAGTAGAGCCTGGTGGTCTAGTAGCGGTAGGTCGGTCAGATTCTGCAGCTACAGTAAAAACACAATCAGTGTGCATAATAGTTGTACCGAGAAATAAAGCCTATGAAGGGAGTTGAGCGTATTTGTTTTCACCAAAGTTTAGAGATAAAAATCTATCTTCTAAGGAAACTGTGTTGATGACAAAAGCAGGAAGTACCATAACCACATACATATGCATGATTTAGTCCTTTAATGCATGTCTGTAAAAACATCTAGCTTACCACATTGTCTGGATTTTCCAGTGTAGACAAGTCTGTTAGTAGTCTCTGCCTGTATTATTGTTGGTAGAAAACCCCCTCGATATGTTCTCATGTTGATAGCTCCTTGTGTAGCTTCATCTTGTAATTGTCGTTTGATCTGTGCAGGAGTGTAACTTGGAAATCTCTGTAGTAACAGAGCAACAGCTCCTGCAACAGTGGGACACGCCATGGAAGTACCACTCATTGATACACGATCCCTGTCACTCCTAAATATAAAAGATTAAACACAAAATTATAATATGTATGGTTAAGGAATTCTGCTACTATGATACATTGGTACCTGTCACCTGAATTAAACATTCACAAGAAGTGACCATTACCACAAGGTCACAAATATTTCCCCCTTCATATGAAGTAGTTACCTGTCTAACACTTACAACCACCAGCTAATGAATCCTGTTACATTCGTAACTTCAACTCTTACTGTAGCTACTACCCTATAATTATTGCCTATAATAAGGCTCAGTTACTGATCCAAGAGTGACCACTATATACAGGTTCCACTAGCTTTGTGTATACATAGTTAATAATATACCACTTACATGTGAGAGGCACTTCTTATCCACTGTCCTGGAGCAAGTATATCTACACATCGTCCATAGTTACTGCCAGGAGAATTAGGTCGTGAATTGAACCAATACAACTGGTGTCCTAGGACAGGTGAAAAAATATTGATTGGTACACATGCAACAGCACAAACTAAAGTTTTAAAAAATATGTTTGCAATTCTGTAACAAAATTTGTACATATACGTACATGTACACATCTATAGCTCAGATAACAAAATTTATGTTTATGCATTCATAAACAGCCCCACAAGTCAGACATGCATGTTTACCAGGTGTTCTGGAGTCGGGATCTTCAGCTTCTTGTATTGCTCCCACATTAATCACATCTGGTGAACTTGATGGTGAAAATCCACAAGAGTCCTGACGGAAGTTTCCAGCAGCAGTCACAACTACTATATTGTTAGCAACAGCTTCTCTGATGGCATCATTAACAGGTGCAGTGATTGGTCCAATAAGAGACATTGAAATTACCGATCTTCTTCCAGTGTTTCTGGCACGACTGATGACATGATTGATTCCATCAATAACATAAGAGAAGAATCCTCTCATTTGACTATCCAAAACTTTGATACTGAAATGTAAAGAATTAAAAATGATACTTTAAGAAACAGAGTGTCAATATTTTCAGGTGACCAACATTCTGTGCAATTCTTAAATTTAAATTATAGCTTAATATACAGTGAAGTCCCTCAAAATGGTATGCTAAAATTTGGAAACCTTGATAATCAGGACACTTGTCCATGGTCCCATTTATATTAGTGTAAACATATTTAGGACACTTTAGTATGGTCCCTGCACAGTGTAATAAAACATGCATAACTGCTATCTACCTGTACACTCTAGCTCCCCATGCTACTCCAGTTAATCTGCCAACAGCCAATCCTGCACAGTGAGTCCCATGACCATGATCATCATATCCTTGACCACCAAACTCATCATGTCCACCAAATGATGCACGTCCCCCAAACACTTGATGACTGTATCTTATACCAGTATCAAAAATGTACACATCTACTCCATTTCCTGTTAGGCAGCACACACTTACTCTTTATCACATTATTAGTACTATTTTATTACACAATATAGCTAGGCATAACCATGAAATGATTTATGCATCAAACAGATATAGCTACTGACCTTGAACTGGAGGACAGTAATCACCATCAAGAGGTAGAGATCTCTCATCAAGGCGGTCAATGTTCCAGCAAATTTCATCAGGTTCGAATGACCGTCGACTTCTACCATTGTCTGTTTCTGTTTCATTGTCTGGTTTCAGTAAGTCAACACACATTGGCTTGTCTTCTTCTACTCGTTCAACATTTTTGTTTTTCAATATCTATAATATGAATAGATGTGGACACATGGGTACTGTATATTTACATGCATGCTATGAACAACTCAACAGTTGATTATATATGTTTCTCTGCTCATAGTCAGCCACTGCTATCAGTATCCTACTAGTTATAGGGTAGTACAACTACTAAGTATATGATAATTATGCTGCCGTAGCCCGGACTGTACACGGACGTATATATTGTTTGAAGTCTAGCACTTTTGCAGGGTACCTTGTGTATGTAGTTACTACTGTTCAATAAAGTTGCTGGAAAAATCCTGCTACAGTAGCTAACCTGCTCTGCTCCATCATTGGTAGTGGTGATGACAGATATTCCATTAGTGATGTTGTAACTATCTCCTGCTGCAGCAATCTTTATGTTGCTTTGTCCATTTACATTATCAAATGTTCTTCCAAACATACGTCTACTCCCCTTACGTGCAACAACCAGAAATCTTCTACGGAGGTTAGACTGTATCATAAATTCTTGCTGTGCTTGCATTTCAGCAAGGCACCCACTCTCCATGGGATTGGTTTCTGGCTCAGAAGTCGGTTTTGCTGGTCTCCCGGTTAGTCGGGTACGTTTTGCATACCCCATAGCTAATAGCAAGCAAACTATAATCGTCAGCTTAGTCAGCCACATGTTAAGAATCTATAGTAACTGTAGAGATGATGAGAATGGACAAATGTGATGCTTTTATAGTTGCTCTCATAATTGTTAGTTTATAGTTTGTGGTTTATCCATGTCATCATTTGTGTGGCTTACAATATCCTGACTACCACCATATCTGTAGAGATCCCATTGGGCTTCCAACAACAGGTGGAATCCCTTATTTTATAACTGGAGCAGTCCCTCTAAGTGGTGGATCTAGAAATTTCAGAGGGGGGTTTCAAGTTAGGCAACAAGAAAGTGTGAATACAACTGGCTCTATGAATAATATTTTAACAGATAAATTCATGGTTAGTCTATAAAAGTTTGAAGCCCTTGTAATTGGAGCTTAGAGGTTCCTTTGCCCTGGAGGCCCTTTTTCCCAGGAGGCTCCTTTTGCTCTTTTTCCCATAGGCTACCTACTCATCCTATTGGTAAGTCTATTAGTACATACTTTGACTACCATCACTTCATAGTGTGTAATGAACTTTGACCATATATATGTAATAGTTAGACTTCAGACCACAGGGGTCTAAGTAATTTAGTAACCCGATGGCTTTGTGTCATGACAGCAAGGTGCTACTATACCCATTGACTAACTCTCTCAGTACACAACAATACTCTTGCACCAACTGTAGTTATAAGCTTGTGCTCCAACAATTATATTACTGTGTTATCAATATGAGTAAATGATTTGTGGAACATAGTGAAACCACACAAGTCAAGAAATTTAAAGTTACAATCATACAGCCATATCATGATGACCATTAAATATTAACTTCTATTGAATTATCAAATTGGTGGCTGGCCTAATTTGATGATCAGCAATTGCCTATATCATTTATTCACACTCCACTAGAATCATTTTATATTAATTTTAATGTGTGCATCCACATGTATGCCCATGTGTGTTTTGTTTGTTTAACTTGAAGTATACAAAGCTGGTGAGCCTTAAGGTTATTGAATTACTTAGACCCCTGTGGTCTGACGTCTAACTTATTTAGACTCTGTATGTAGTTGTTGTACCTTAACACTGTTGACAGTTGCTTGTAACAGAGAAATGTATTGTTAATTAGTAGAAAAAAATTTAAGTGTTTAAAATAAATTGATAGAATAAAACCTACTAACTTTTATACATTATGTATGAAACTATACACATCATGTGTGTGTGTGTGTGTGCGTGCGTGTGTGTGTATGCATGTGTGTGTGTGTGTGTGTGTGTGTGTGTGTGTGTGTGTGTGTGTGTGTGTGTGTGTGTGTGTGTGTGTGTGTGTGTGTGTGTGTGTGTGTGTGTGTGTGTGTGTGTGTGTGTGTGTGTGCAGTAAACCTTTATAATCTGGCACTCATTGTTTCCCTAACTTGTGTCAGATTAGTGAGAATCAGATACTGAGGTATTGCATCACAAAATCTTTTGATGCAGCAAAGAGTGTCAAGGCATAATATACTGTATTTATGTGCTTTTAAATGTAGGCTTTATCAGTTGTCAAAAGGTATTTTCAAGTGTATAATTTGAATAAATAATGTATGAACTCTTTGATGAAAATTACCATAATACGATATAGTTGCAGCATCAACATAGAATACATACAAATGTACAAGTTCTCATAATCATGGTCATGTGTGTATCTGATGTAGTACCTATAAGAGGACCAAATATGAACACAGCTATTAGAGTTATATGGCATCATGTGTGTTTATGCTTCATTGTTATTATTTTAACAACTCACAGAAACAATATATATGGATATGAGGATTAACCATTTAAGGTATGCTATCAGAGTATATAGTGTATGCCCATCATATTTGCTAAAATAGACTTACGTACTAGCTACGTAATAATTTATGCCATGTTTACATGCAGAGCATGTCCATTATTTATGCTAATCATAATAAGCAGTTATCGTACGTAATTCCAACCTTTTCTGTCAAATTTTGTTATTTTTCCAAAACATAGCTGGGCATGCAGTATAGCTATAATAAGGGTATGTGTAAGTACATGCATTGTTGAGACAGCGTAGCCAAGTGGTTGGAGCACTACTCTGGTAATTAAACGGTTCCAGGTTTGATGCCTGGTGATCCTTGAGCAAAAGACCCTGCTCCAGTCTACCTAGGGTCTGCATGGAGAAACAAATGCCAACTGTCCATGTGTAATGAGTAAAGTTCAGGTGGGATTTTAGGTGCCCACACATTCATGCATGGCACAGCTTCTGTGGGTTACTTATTCTGCCACAAGAATATCAGCACTGACTCTTAGACATCTGACAGGTTGCCTATAGCAAAATATTTTATTCTATGGTGTAGCTACACTGTAATTACTGCATTTACAATGTTAACAGACATTCCAAAACCTTCTGCTCATAGCTTGTATCTTGGCAAATTAACATTTACTATAAAACTTTTTATGAGTGTTTACTTGCTTGACAATTCTTTGGGTAACCACCTTGATAGTTATGTAGAACATGGCTGCCGCTTTTACTAAAACTCTGACTTACATTTTCAATGCAATGGTATTGAACAACATGTATTAGTTTTTAAAATGGACTCTTGATATTACAAAGAGTAATGCGTGTACAATGGGTGCACCAAAACAATGTAGCAATGGTACTGGGAATGCAGATGTGACCTTTCAGATTTTATATATACTGACAGTAACTGACTTATAGTAGTTGCCTGGCTACTATTACCAATGATGAGTACATTAGCTGTACTAACAGGTCATCATATGTTTTCAACTAGAATCTTAATTACATACATGATTGTAATTTCTTATCAACTTCCTTTCATTCACTATGTAATTTTCAACTTCCTGCCACTGTGTTATAATGTAGTATATATACAGTAAGGCTTCAATTAACCTGTTACCTACATCATGTTCTTTATCAACATTATAAACATCACATAGTACCTAAAAAGGTAATCATACTATACAGCTGTAGCTTCTGCAAAAATTATATGATGTCATGAAGTTAGATAAAACTATATTAGTCCCTATCCCACTGTTCCAGTAGGGACCTACAAGGACAACTTCCAACATTCTCAGGCTAATCATATGAGTATAATTATGAATGTTAACCATACACATGTTATAAGTGACCGGATGTGTGAAAAGAGGTCTTATAGCCTTTCCAATTGCATGTACTTGGCAATCCACAACTTGACTTGCGAGTATGGTACTAGCCTGGAATTTGGTCACTTTACACTCTTATCATAGCGCTATTCCTGGATGTACTTTTAAGACAAATAGGTTAAACACATGATGAATTATTATTTGTCAAACTTGTAAATTTTGAAAGTCTGCAAGACCCCTTATTGCAGATCCGGTCACATATTATGCACATAATTAACAGCATGGTCATGTCTATGTGACTCACATGTGATAACAACCTGAAGATGTGGTACATAGCTACTATACAACTTTGCACATATGTAGCAATATATGTAATACACAGTTTGAACCTGAAGGCATATCTGTGTCAAACTACGCGACTAGTTGCAGAAAGTGGTCTTCAGAAGACTCCATTTTACAATCCAGTCACATATGTGAAATTTGTAGATCATGCACTGAGCATACATGCAAACCTTCTGACCTTCATAACTGTGATCAGTTGAAATGCTGCATGGTTGTATTATATAATCCTAAGAATGTAACATTACAATAACATGTTACTATAGCTGTTAGACCAATCATGATTACATTTGTCAACAGTACAAATATGTAGAAGGCACCAGTGATATAAAAATGACTATTCTTCTGTTCAGTCTTGTGCACAATCTTGAAAGTATAAATGTAATTATTAGCAAGTTCAATGGAATCTCTCTTTGCCACTTGGAAAAGGTGTGTTTCCTTACAGCACAACAACACACACTAGACATGCAATTCTACAGGTTGAGATTTCCCAGTACTACACCCTATAGCTAGATAACAACATTGTTTTGATACTTTCAAGAGCCCATGATTGTTTGTGTAGATGTGCAAATGTTCATCTATTGAATTTGGTTGGTATGTACCTGTAATATTACTTATGTGTTTTTACTGCAGGCTTTATCAATCAGTGGTCAAAAGTATTTTTAAGTTATAAACTATTAATGAGAATCACCATAATACAATAGTTGCAATAGTAACATAGATTACATGTAAATGTATAAGTTCTCATAATCATGGTCATGTGTGTATCTGATTCAGTACCTATAAGAGGACCAAATATGAACACAGCTATTAGAGTTATATGGCATCATGTGTGTTTATGCTTCATTGTTATTATTTTAACAACCCACAGAAACAATATACTGTGGTTATGAGGATTAACCATTTAAGGTATGCTATATATCAGAGTATAAGGAACATGCAGAATTATGATTTTTAACACGTTTCCATGCAGAACATGTCTATTTATGTTCATTATGTACATATAAGCAAGAGTTGATATTGTAAAGTGAACTATTGGTATAAATAGTTATTGTAATTCCAATCTTTACTGTAACTAGCATTTGTTGTTTTGCCAAAAACACAGTTGGGTAATTATGCAGTATAGCTATAAGGGTATGTGAGTGTATGAGCATTGTTGAGGTAGCATGGCTAAGTGGATAGAGCACCGCTGAGCCTGGTGACACTCAGTTACTGCTGTTGTTGTTGTTATTTTCTTGAGCAAGAAGCGTACTCACCTCTACCCATTCAGTTATTAATGATGACTTGAAATTTGCTGGGGAAGCAGCCCAACCACTTGTATCATCAATGGGGGTACCTGATGTTAAATGGGGAGGCAAATTCCCAACTGTCTATGTATCATGTAATGGGTGAGGTACAGGTAGGACTTTGGATACCCACACCTTTACTTGTGAGGCATGGCACACCCCCTGTGGATTACTACTCCTGCCCCTAGGAAGATTTGCAGCACTGACTCTTAGGCACCTGAGTAGTGCACACGTTGCCAGTCATTTGGGTGTGGCAGTCGAAGGCATTGCTTCTTTTGCTTTGTGTGCATGTGCCGTGTGTGTGTAGTGTGGGTGTGTACATGTGTGTGTGTGTAGTGTGTGTGTGTAGCATGTGTGTGTTTGTGTGTGTAGTATGTGTGTGTGTGTGTGTGTGTGTGTGTGTGTGTGTGTGTGTGTGTGTGTGTGTGTGTGTGTGTGTGTGTGTGTGTGTGTGTGTGTAATGTGTGTGTAATGTGTGTGTGTGTGTGTGTGTGTAGTGTGTGTGTGTGTGTGTGTGTGTAGTGTGTGTGTGTGTGTGAGTGTGTACATGTGTGTGTGTGTAGTGTGTGAGTGTGTACATGTGTGTGTGTGTGTAGTGTGTGTGTGTAGTATGTGTGTGTGTGTGTGTGTTTGTGTGTGTGTGTGTGTGTGTGTGTGTGTGTGTGTGTGTGTGTGTGTGTGTGTGTGTGTGTGTGTGTGTGTGTGTGTAGTATGTGTGTGAGTGTGTACATGTGTGTGTGTGTAGTGTGTATGTGAGTGTGTACATGTGTGTGTGTGTAGTGTGTGTGTACATGTGTATACATGTGTGTGTGTGTAGTGTGTGTGTAGTATGTGTGTGTGTGTGTGTAGTATGTATGTGTGTAGTATGTGTGTGAGTGTGAACATGTGTGTGTGTGTAGTGTGTGTGTGAGTGTGTACATGTGTGTGTGTAGTATGCGCGCACGCGCGTGTGTGTGTGCAGTGTGTGTGTGCAGTGTGTGTGTGTGCCCTATATATCCTGTTGCAGTTCTTATATTTTCCTTGAGTTACTCACTTTGCTCCTAGTCCATCCAGCTGTGTGATAGGAACCTGGTATCTAAGTGTCAACTAGGAAAGGAGCCCACCTTCTGTAAAATCCTATTGCTAGTGTTAGTCTGAGAAGCTAATGACAACTGCCCTTGTCTTACGTATTATGTGATTATCAAAATGTACTATGAACATAATGAACGTACATGGTTTACCTGGTAGCTGAAGACTGCACATGATCATACAGTAAATGTACACACACATATTGGCCAGTGAAAGAAAACAGGCTTGGCTAAATTGAAAAGATGTTAGCAGCACAGGTGATTGTCCCTCTGTTTTGTGCTAGAACATCTACAGCACCTAAAACTTTGAATGTATGGTACAAGCAAACAACACTGATCCATCACAGCTACACAGCTATTCTCTGGAATTTCACTAATTAATGAGATGGTATAGTCCTGAGAACAACTGATCTATTTTAGGACTTAGCTCTCTGACATAAATATAGTGAGCGTCACTATATAGTGTGGTGTTTATTGGTGAAGTACGGCTTTATCTCTTCATATCTGAGCTCAGCAATCGCTTGATATAATAATCCTTCACCTCCTTCCATCATTATTATGCTGTCCTACAAGGCCCACAACATTATGAGGTGCTATATACAGACCATCAAGTCTGCATTAACAGTCTGTATGTACAGCCTGGGTACACATATCAAGACACACGGTAGTGTGTCGTGCGGCCCAAGAAGCCGGCGCGTAACACCCGTGAGTATATTGACAGGAAGAAAGAAAACGCAATTTTCGCACCTTAGTAGCTCTGTGCTGCCTTGATGAAACAAGACGATTTTTACTGTGGACATTCCCTCCAACTACAGCACTCCACATTCCAAATTTGAGCAAAATCGCTTCGCGCGTTCCCGAGATATGCGACTTCAAAAATTGGCTCAGTTTCTTCGTTTTTTTTCTTCTTATTTTTCTTTTTCTTGTCGCACACTTACAAAAACTGCTATAAAACTCGAACGCCATATCCGATTGCCTTGAAAGTTGGCACACTGAAGTGGGGTATAAAGGCGCATCTCTGTACCAACTTTGGCTAGGATACGATAAACAGGAAAAGAGTTATGATCGATTATTCACAAAAAATAACACCAATATGTTGTCACGCCTACAGGGTAAACCGCGTATGGGAAGAAGCTGAAAATCGGTGGGTGAATAGGTTAACTATTGAACCTCAAACCTTTTGTGGTTTGAAAGAAATCGAGCTAAAAAACAGGAAGATACAACGAAAAAACCAACAGTATGTAACAATTACGCAATCGAGATTAGCTAATAAAAAACGACTGCTTGCCACGCCTACAAGATAAACCGCTTGGGGTAATGCTTTGAAAATCGTTGTACAGATGGAGTAATCATCTTAGAAAGGCTCATCAATGGTGTAGAAGAATCAGATTTAAATGTAACATCTCCAACTGCATACGTACTATAAAGGGTTGCATTCATACTCTAGCCTATGTTTTCAAACTCCTTTGCCTATGGTAATGGTATGATCATAACTATCACATAATTACAAAGTCTTTAAGTAACACTATTCATTTGTCAGTTTGTTGACACTAATGCCTACTAAGCAATGCCAAAGATCAGAAGTTCTATATAATGCTATATGATAAGTTGTACATACTAGCTATAAAAGTTCTAATGCAAATGACTTTAGGAATTCAAATCCACTTTCCAATTGTATATGCACTGCATATTACTTATTGCTTTAACTACACAATTTAAAGAAGGGTTCCGTTAAATGCGTAGTATTGTTAACATACAAAACTCAGCCTGCACCATTACAGGTACTGTACTAACACCACATAATATGCATGTATAGTTTGTGCCTGTGTGGTAGATATATAGGTAGGCACAATATTACAGTTGTCTTTACTTATGTAGCTACACAGCTTTGCTGCTGGTCAAGAGACTTAATGCCTTTGGAGCATTCTACTTCCCACACTTTATCCAGTCTTGGTGTCAGGGTGATGGGAAAATCAGGAGCAGTGAACTGGTTTCTCATCTGCTTCTTCTGTGGATTAGTTAGTGTCTTGAATGTCCCTTTCAAGATCTCCTCTGTGGGGGTCAAGATAGTGATATAGCGAACTCTGTCACAATCACTTTAAAGACTTCATTGATATTCTGTGAGAGTGTCTTATCATTCTCCACCAGAGTATCAACATCCTCCCGTACCAAGTTGGTCTGCTACAGTTGTAGGACCACTTCGTCATAGACCTTCTCTAATTAGCTTCCAACATTACAACAAGGAAATTGCTTCAAAACAAAGAAAACAGCCAAAACTAACATGAACTAGACCAAGGCCGAGGTGGCAAACATGTGGAACTCTTTATAGTACACATTTGTAAGGCTGTACATGCTATGCATTCTTTTAAAATTTTAAAGCAACCAACTGGGGAATTAGGCTAAACACCATTGATATGTGAGACTGAGCTTTCTGAAATATGATTTTAGAATGTTTCTTAGAGGCGATTTCACTTTGTAAAGAATGTTTTACATTGTTAATACTACAATGTGAATGATCCTTTTTGTGTTATTCATTTAGGAACAGTCAGAAGCTCTTCAAGTGACCAAACATCATGACCTGTTAGCTAATGCCAGTGAAGAAATGCTTCGTCTTCAACTTCCCCTCATTCAGGACCCCAGACAAGTGACCTCTGCTAATAAGAAAACACAATAGCGTTGATGTACATGTATTAATCATTTTACTAATTTATATGAAAACAAATCAGTTAACATTGTTGAATGTTTATGTATTGCAGAGCAGCTGTAAAACATCAGCATCACTCGAGTATTAGCTGATCTCTAACTCAAGCTAAAGGGAAGAGAAATAGATCTATAACGTTAAAAAGAATTTGTGCATGCATAGTTGTGTAAAGCTGCATACTAACTTGTGTGTGCATACATGAAACATATACAATTAAGTACCGGTAGATACATACATAGAGGATTCTCATTTCCATTGGATGCATTCTTTAGGCCTGAAAGAGGAGGGGGGTTGGGTTCTGAAACAAAAAGGGTCCACAATTTCGTCCAAAAATTTAGAAGCCAAGTCCATCCTTAACTGAAATGTCAGTCTTTAGTGATCTGCTTTTAAAGGGTTTTTCTTGGGACAGAATTCAGATAGCATATGCTTAAAAGTTTTGAGTTAAAAGAAAAACTGGTAGAGTACATGACTATGGCAAGATTTGGAGGATTAAATTTGTAGCTAGACAGGTACATTGTTGCTTGATTTGGAAGAAAAGTTTCATACTAAAATTTTCTGCAGTAAAAGTCTGCTGGTTACAGCCTTGTTCTTGTAGGTAAATCATCAATGTCTGTAGAGTCTGTTTTGTTTGCATGCATAATTGTAATGATTCAACAGTCAGGTTGTGTATGGGTAGTTACAATGGACAGATATGTGGCTTGAAGAATAATAACTTGATACATTCATTAACCAGTTATAAAGACATGTGGGGGGGACAGGTAGTGTGAATGAACAAATGTGAAGTGACAAATACCATACCAACTTCACTGCTGGTATAAAATGAAGTCCCTGTAGGACTTTACCATCAATCTACCTGAGATGTTGAGTTTATTTGTAGTACTAACTTTGATGGCTTGCAGTGGTCAGTTGTTAGTTGATGTAACACTGCACCAGCCACCGGCTGGGAATTCATCAAAACTGATCACCACTGATTTATTTGATGCTGTGAAATTTCATCACAAGAAATTAAGAAAGGCTAGAAGTGTAGAAGCCCGTCAAGATGGACACTACATCATCATAATGAAGAACGATGGTAACTCAATAGCCTCACATCTTATTGGTGACCTCACTGATGCCACTGGTGATCCTAACAGCCCAGTAGACTCCAGGAACTTGAAAGTACAAGACAATATTGGTAGCATGGTAACAGCTGAACTAAATGAAGAAGGACTAAAAATGGTGACAAGTGTACAGTGGAACTTGCAATTGTACATTGTTATGGACACAAAAGTCACTTGTATTGTAATTCAGACATCTAGTTAGGTCTTATTAATTAAAGTGCATCTTTTAAACAAATAAACTGACCTGGAAAATTTGATGTGTAGTCAGGACACTTGTGATTGTTCTTGTGGTGTCCAATTACGCAAGTTGCACTGTAGTCAATAATTATCACAGTACTGCTATAGAGTAACACTGGTGTGTGTGTATTCACAGGTCATAGAGAATAATGAGGTACTTCATGTTGAGGAGGACCAGAAGGTTTATGGCGACTTAGACATGGAGGAACACTTGCCAGAATCAAATTATGTTGACATTATTGGCAAGGATGATGAAGTGAAACTGAGCTGGAACATTGACAGATTAGACCAACGGAATTTACCACTCAACAAACACTACTGCCCAAAGAGTGATGGTAGATAAGAATAAATATTTTCTGCACTGCAAATTATTTATAGTTGTAGCTTTTGCAAGTTGAACTCTCTACACAATATTCTGCTTAGTTGCAACCATTTTCAAAGCACCATCGCTTAGATATACCATTACAGTTTAAAATATGGATATGTGCAAATCGGTTATGAATATACACAATAATCCACATGTCTGCCTACATGCATATCTGGTTAATAATGTGTGCTTGATTTGATTCATTGTTTACCCTAGTAGTTACATCTGGTGCTTAGTTACCATTACACCACAGTTAGGTGCAGTATATACGTATCACAATGTTATGATTGATTACTACTCTCCCCTGGGTAGGCAGCAGTACCACCTTAGAAGTTTGAACAAGTTTGGCTTCAACAGTTGTGATCCAAAACATAAGAGCCTTTGCAATTATATTAATTTAGCTAAAACCCACTATCAATCCTGTGAAGTGTCACTAGAAGATCATCAAAGAAATGTAATGATTCCTGAGAATGCATGGAATGCACTAATGAGAATAGGAGGTAGGTACTACCTCCATTTATCGTTAATGCATTCCTGAGCACTGATAGCAGTGCTATTATGGCATCAGTTTATACACCTCCCCTTCCCTTTAAAGTGAGGAGTGAAAGTGGTATATGTTTAGGTTCCATGCACTGTAATTTCAATTATTCTTTCAACAGGTTCTGGTGTGGATGTGTACATACTTGATACTGGGATCAACTATGATCATGTGGTGTTTGGAGGACGTGCATCATTTGGTGGATATGATGAGTTTGGTGGTCAAGGAGATGATGATCATGGTCATGGTACTCACTGTGCAGGATTGGCTGTTGGGAGGTTAACTGGAGTAGCATGGGGAGCTAGAGTATACAGGTGATGTGATATAGCTGTAATTTAATGAAGTACCACAGGCTAACTTATAATGTATTTGTTTTTGAATTTATATACCTTACTCTATCTGTCTTTATTTTGTATGTCATAATCATAGACAGTGTGAAATTTGTTATAGACTAATTAGCATGTTGGGATTCAAAAATTTGGTAAATTCACCACACATGTCAAAATTCAATTTGTATTTGGTAGAATATGGCCTATTATGTAGATTGTTTCATTTTCAGACAGTAACAGTTAACAGTGGTTATAGCTTCAAGTAACAAAAGCAATTCTGCAGTTGCTAGATATTCGATACAAGTTGCTGTTCATACTAATGTGTGACATTTAGTATATCAATTTTAATTTATAATCACTTAGCATCAAGGTGCTGGATTGCACACTGTCAGGGCTCTTTTCCTATATCATTGCTGGGATCAATCATGTTATTGGACGTGTCAGACAAACTGGAAGAAGATCAGTAATTTCAATGTCTCTTATTGGACCAATCACTCCAGCTGTTAACATTGCAATTAGAGCAGCTGTCACTAATAATATAGTAGTTGTGACTGCTGCAGGTAAGACTGTTCAACTTATTTACTATATGGCACAATTGTACATGCATTTATAACACAAACCCTTAGTCATGTCTGGTGTGTATGCATATACGACTTAAGTCTCTCATGCGTGTCTTTAATTCATCTTTGCTAGCTACTTTTCATTTTGTGGTAGGAAATCAGCGTAACGACTCATGCAGATATTCGCCTTCAAGTTCACCAGATGTTATCACAGTTGGAGCTATCCAGGAGGCAACAGATGCCATATCTAACCTACCAGGACATATGCTATACTGGTTCAACTCATTGTCAAATTCTCCTGGTACAAATTATGGACAATGTGTAGATGTGTTTGCCCCAGGGCAGTGGATACGTAGTGCTTCACACAGGTAAATTACATATAATATATCGTGTGTGAATCATTTTATATTTGTTCATGTGCTATAGGAATGATAGAGGGGTAGCACAGATGAGTGGTACTTCCATGGCTTGTCCTACAGTTGCAGGAGCAGTTGCCCTCTTACTACAAAGGTATCCGAATGATAGTCCACATCAGATAAAACAACGACTACTAGCTGAATCAACTTTGAATGCCATTAATTTGGAAACTTATCACGGTGAAAATCTACCATCAGTGATTGCTGCCACAACACCCAATAGGCTTGTCTATGTTGGAAACATATGTGGTAAGAGCTGGTTTATAACTAAAGACACTAAAACGATTCATATAGCAGCCACATGATGATTTTTTACAGGCACATCCACACCCATATCATTCACTACTACAGCAGAGACTACCATGTCTACTACTCAAACTCCTTCACCTTCCATAGATGATACTCCACTGTGCCAAAGTGATCTGCTACCTGAACAACCCTCCGTTGTCATTGACAGTATTGATGAGGGTGGTCTTAAGCAATACATTGAGGACTTTACAACAAGGGACATGGTTCCTTGTCATGTAAACTCATTTACAGATGGCCAGAATGTGAAGTTTTCTGTTGTCTTCTGCAGTGTCAATGATCCCTCACAGTACACTTTCCTATATGCAGTGTCTAAAAGGAATTTATCAAAGACTTCCAAAGCGATCAGGGATACCCATAGTTTGCAAACACTAGCATGTTACGATAATGTCAGAGGCAAACTCCGATGCGCTGCCGTGCTTGGACCAACACAAAAACTTACTAAATTCAGCATAGCTATGCCATATGGTAATTACCAAATTCAGTTGCTCAAAAGACGAAAATCAAAGTTAGCTGTGTTCAGTCGGAAAGTGTATGTTAAGAAATCAGCAAATGATTTGCTAGTAGATGTGGTGTATCAACGACGGAGTTTCAGTACATCTCTTCAAGACCTCCTAACTCTTAATCAACTGGTTAGGCTGGTAGAAGCTAACAAACAACGTGGCTTCTACCTTGCTGATGGAAATTCTCGACTGCACTATGGAGATGTAGTATATTCAGCTTTGTTCACCACACAGAAATATGGCAAATGTAATTACAAAGTATTATACAATTTAAGTGTGGGTGAACTGTATGATGTGACAATTGATTTATCCAAACATGGTTACCACATCAAAGTAATTATCCCTACAACAGAACAAGCTAGAACATTATATATAGCTGTATTCTGGCATTAAATAATAATTTTTATCATTTTTACCTATACATAATTTTCAGGGGCGTACGGACACTGCTTGAAGTTTCTTAGTTTACTAGGGTGGTATATCCCCAGTATATGGAACAGTTAATTGTTTGTTATTTTAGTAGTTTTTCAGTAAACCCACATTCACTGATGTTGTACTGAGAGTTTAAAACTTAGTAAAACAATTATGTTCCATATACTTAAAGTTACTGACATTTTACTATCAGTATAACTGGGTACAACTACAGTAAAGCAACTTAACAAATTAGTAAACTAAGAACCTTCAAGCAGTGGGAGGGGGGTTCAGATAGGTACGTAGTATATAATGTCTATGGTTTTATACAGCAGGACTCTAACACCATCTATTTAGTGTGCATGGCAGGGCAAAACGAGTGAGTAATAGTGTATGGCACAGCACAACAATTGATATAAAGTTTGCATTCATTTCTCAGGGAAGGATTTACAGAGGTATCATGAGCCATCTTGAAAACTTGTCAAAAAGATCGATATACTCTAATAGAGCAGTCGTATACACTCTAATAGAACTAGAACGTGCATGTAAATATCCATATGTTAAGAGACTTCATTAGTGGATTTTTTTAGACATTCTAACATTAAATTCAAAACTGAGCATGACCTTATACTGTTATAGCTTGGTGTGCAGTGTTTAAATATATATATATCTAATAATTTATATTATATCACTTGGGCATGCAAAATATGAATCCATGCAATGCATATTTAATGTTTTGATTGTAAGTCATTCCATTTGTATCAGTGGATTCATGGTTCCTATACTGGTGGGATAGCTATCACTTACAGATGTCTATATTATGTGTCTCTGTGTGTTATGTCGTCTGTTTCCACTAGGTAGCTTTATCTAGCATTGGCTTCATTCCAGGGGTACTTACATGCATTATGATAGTACTAAAAATACAGCAATTCGCTAGTTTTGATTCATTAAAATATTGAAAGTCTCTCAGCGGCCCTTTCAAAAATCCTGGCTACGCCCCTGATTTTCTATGGTGTGTTTTACAAGTTTGGACATATCATAACATTTTATGTTATAGTATAGATATTTCAATATAGATAAAACTGTTGCAACTGTATTTGTATAGTGTTAGTCCTGTTGATTATTGTATTATAGTTGTTATATACACTACAATGTGTATCTATAGCCATACTATAATACATACAACACTGCCACATTTTCTTGAACTTGTAATTTACTTTTTCACAGCTTGACTGTTTTGAATTGTATTGCGTGTGTATACAGCAATTAATAATACAACAATGGTGAATGAGGTGCAGCATGTATACATACCAAAGTGCCAACTGTATGTGTTGCATGAGTATCATTATTATACTTTAACTGTATGTTATAAAATGCAATACATTTTACTTATGGACAGTACAGTTATTATTACAGGGTGTAAATGAGATTATGTCTCAAAATAAGTGTTATAGACATCCCCTATGGACTTCAGTTAATCATTCATTCAGGACCAGCAAAAAAACAGGGCATGCATAGGCACATAAATTGCCTGCTTTTTGAAGATCTTCATGAATCACCACTTTTAAAGCTAATATACACTATGACCGTGTAATTTTCAAAATTTTAATTAATGGACAAGACAAGTTATCAATGTAGGTGACTTTTCATATAATGGAGTTTGGTTTGTCACATGTCAGGTCAGTTACAAACTGTACTACTTTAAAACAACCACAGTGGTGGATACAGTGAGGTTGCAATGGTTTCAGCTGAAACCCCCTCTGAAAATAGTGTGCGCCCCAAATTTATTCTGGATGATAAAATCACCACAAGTTATACATAGTGTGTTATAGAAGGACTCTCTAATGGCGAAAACCTACTTTTACATTTGAAATCACAATTACATATAATGGCATTCTACAGCAGGTTTTGCATGACCTTTTTTAAAATTTCCTTTTAATTTTTTTTTTTTTTTTTTTTTTTGGTCTTCGACCTACAGCTAGGGTGTTGAGTGGAATCTGAAACCGCCTCTGAAAATTTCTAGATCTGCCACTGAATCACACATTCATATTTCCAGCATTATCAGCATTAGTACATCCTCTCTAGTGACCATGTGCAGCAAAATAACTAACTCTACTCAAGGGAGGATTTAGTGGGGTGTGCTTGGGGGGCTGAAGCACTCTCCCTCCAAATTTTTACCATGTGCTTGCTAGAAAGATAGTAGAAGCTACAATACAGGTGTGGTTGCATCTAAAACATGAAAACATGGAAAGAGCAAGAATAGAAGGGCTAATCTCTTCTAGGGATCAACAAGAGGGAAACAAAGGGGTAAAACTGCTAAAAAGCTGCTAAAGATCAAAATAGTTTAATAGAACAGTCAACTACTCTGATAGAACATTCATCAATAAATTCTTAAACTATAAAGAACAAAGACCAACTCCCACTTTGAACTTATACTACGGCATTTATGCTGTGCCCTTTATATGAAGACTAGTTACCACTGCTAGAAAATAATGATTTCACTTAGTTACAAGTGGCTCACAATTGCTTATTTGATAAGGTTCAGTCAATATTATTGCCAAATTCAATCTCAGAAAGCTAAATTTTCAAAAATTTTCTTGTGAAGGGTATGCTCCAAGAACTCCTAGATAAAAGCATGCTCCAAGAACTCCTAGATAAAAGCATACTCCTCATGCTGAGTGTTCTTCTCGCACTGCACTACTAGTTGTATCAATCAGATGCCACATTTTTTAGCCACCATTACAAATTCCCACCCCCCTTGGGGAATCCTAGATCTGCCCCTGCTACTAACTAGGTCATCATGTACATGCATGGTTGTAATTTCTTCCTTTTACTATTCACAATAATACCACTTTTTTCCAACTTTCTGCTGTGAGGCTTCAATTACACTGTATGTGTTATGTAATTTAACGTGTTCTTTATAATGTACTATTTAAAATGGTAATCCATCAATTTTATAGAACTTCGATAACACACAATGTGATGTCGATTACTAAATTTCCTGCACTCTCATAGTATGATCTATTATGGCATGTCAGACTGAATAACTGAGCACACACAATGCACAAATGCAACAGGTTAAATCTTACCCTTCCTTCTCAATCTACCGTAATGATCGTAAAACCAGAGGTGGAGGTATACTGATAGCAATTAAACAGACGATCCCCAGTAGAATTATTAGCATCCCTGATGAAGTTGAAGCCCTTACTGTCCAGCTAATGTTGTATGAACCTATTAACCTGTGTCTTATTTATAACCCACCTAACTGCTCTGAAGTATACAAGCAGGATCTCTTGTCCTATTTAGAGACTACAATGCAATCCTTAGTAAAGACCTATATACTTGGTGACTTCAACTCCCCAGACATTGATTGGGCCACTCTGTCTAGTAACTGCAATTTTTCTTCAAGCTTATGTGATCTTTCATTCCAATATGATTTCTCTCAAGTTATTGACAGTCCAACCCATATTCATGGCAATACCCTTGACTTAATCTTCACTAATTCACCCGACTCAGTCACAGACATTGTTATATCTAATGATCCAAATCCGGTAACAAAGTCTGACCATTACTTAATCAGCTTCAAACTCCAGCTATCAACTACCCAGCACAGTATCACCTCTAAACCAATCTACATTTTTGACTACAATAAGGGAGACTACAATGGCCTGACTAACTTTCTGTGCAATATTGATTTTTCTAATTGTTTCCAGTCTAACAATGTTGAATTTATCTGGTCATATATAAAATCCTCCTTATGCGATGCCATGGCAAAATTTATTCCAAAGATCAAGCTCAATTCTACTCATCAGCCCAAATATTTCACCCCAGCAATCAGACATCAGATTAACTGTATCAGGTCTCTTAAACGAAGACTTCGCAGATCTCCCTCCTCCAGTATCAGGAATCGTTTTCACACTGCTGAACAGTCACTGTCCGATGAAATCCATAAAGCCAGGTCAGAGTTTGAAAGAAAGTTAATAAATAACTTTGCACCAAATAATAACTCCATGATCTACAAATATATAAGAAGTGTCAAAAAATCCAGCTCTATACCATCCTCTGTCCTTTATAACGGTGCTCCTGCCACTGACAGTGCTGATAAAGCCTCTCTTTTTAATGAATATTTCTTCTCTGTGTTTACCTCCTCAGACTTCGTACTCCCACCCTACCCTGACAAAATTGACCCATATGTCAGATGTCATTTAGTATCAATCCAAATATCTGAACAGGAAGTATATGAAGCACTCGTCTCACTCCATACTGACAAGGCCACTGGTATTGATGGTATTGGCCCAAGGATTCTCAAACAATATGCTAACATTCTTGCTAAGCCATTGCACCATTTGTTTACAATCAGTTTAAATAGTTGTTCCATACCTTATGAATGGCGCATACACACGATTGTTCCTGTACATAAATCTGGTGACAAGACTCAAGTTACTAACTATCATCCAATTTCTCTACTCTGTATAACATCTAAGGTATTAGAACAACTAGTTTACAACAAAACCATTTCTTACATTTCAAGTTTTCTCTCACCTCAGCAGTTTAGCTTCTTAAAAAATCGATCCACAGTGCAACAGTTGCTTCTCATGTTGAACACCATACATAGTACTAATGACCAAACTGATGTAGTCTATCTTGACTTCAAAAAGGCTTTTGACAGTGTCCCCCACAAGGAACTGTTATTCAAACTTCGATCACTTGGAATTTCTGGCAAGCTTTGGTCATGGTTTGAATCATACCTACTTAATCGTTATCAGTGTGTGAAGATTAACAACTCTTTGTCTCACCTTCTCCCAATTCTATCCGGAATCCCACAGGGAAGTATACTTGGCCCACTTCTATTTCTCATATATGTTAATGATATTCCGGACATCATTAAATTTTGTCTATTGTTTCTATTTGCAGACGACACCAAATGCATCAAAACTATCTCCTCACCACTAGATTCACTTAAACTTCAAGAAGACTTAAATAATTTAAACTTTTGGAGTACCCACTGGAATCTTCTATTCGGTCTATCAAAAATCTTTCTGCTATCTTTTAAAAGGAAATCTCCAACATCTTACAATATCGGCACCTCCCAGATTTCATGTGTTGATAAATACAAAGATCTAGGAATTATGTTATCAAGCGACCTGTCATGGGATGCTCACTATAACCACATTATCTCCAAATCCTATCAGGTACTTGGACTTCTAAGAAGATCTTTCTCCCTACAAAATTATGTCCAAGCCAAATCTCGACTATATACCTCTCTTGTTAGATCCCAGTTTTTCTACTGCTCGGTCATCTGGAAACCCCACCTAATTAAGCACATTCAGCAACTCGAACGTGTTCAGAGGCGTGCAACCAAATACATTCTAAATGATTACTCTACTGACTACAAGTCTCATCTTATTAATCTCCATATGCTACCCCTGATGTACATTCCTGATGTAAATGATGTGATGTTCTTTCTTAAAAATCTCCACAACCCCCACAATGGATTTGACATCAATAATTTCATTAAATTTACAACTGGTCACACACGTCTAGCTTCTGGAAACAAGCTACTCCAAACAAGATCACCTGACAATTCCACTAGTAACTTTTATTTTAACCGGCTTCTTCGCATCTGGAATGCCCTTCCCGTTATCAACTACCAGGACAACCCACTCAAGATAAAGGCCAAACTTTTAGATTATCTGTGGAATCATTTCACTGCCAATTTCACCTCCAACAACACCTGCTCTTTTTCATTTCTATGTTCATGCTCAAAGTGTTCAAAGATCCCTCACCAACCTAACTTCAACTCCCTTTAACTGTTAATTCCCCCCCCCCCTTTAAGTAATCTTAGACTAGTAAGTAAACTTTGTAGCTAATCACTACTACAATTTAGCTTCCGGCCACTGACACAGGATGTCAGTGGACCATCAGTGTGCTGCCATATGTCCCAATTCTATCATACCAACATCTGCAACTTGTATGTATGTAGGTATATGTACACTGTAAAGTTAATTATTATTATTATTATTATTATTATTATTATTACCTATATTTGAAAACTGTACTTTGTAACACAAAAATATAATGTTAAAGTGGTTCTGAAATATTTTCCTACATACATACGCTGCAGATCTCAACCTGATAATATGTTGCATGTGTATACTGTACAACTCAGCCAATAGTTCATCGTGTTACTGGTAGCTATTGGCAGAGGGAACCGTGCCATTTTAATTAGGTCATACAAGTGTAACTTATGTTAACACCAACATACTGTGGTAGATATGAGACATGCGGCAAGTTGGCAACACATTGTAAACACACCTGTTTAGCTGCAGACCTCAGGGGCGGATCTAGGATTTATAAAAGGGGGGGCTAACTCAAGGTACTAATCTGTTGGGTAGAGGTGTGTAAAGCACACTTCCCAGCATGCGAAGCATGCTGGAACTAGGGGGGTCTGGGGGCATGCCCCCCCCAGGAAATTTTTGAAAAATAGATGCTAAAATACTGCAATTTGGAAACATTTCCAAATAAAATTCATAATATTTTCTGCTTGTAGATATTTCATATTGTATTGTATTGTATTGTATTAATACTTTACAGTGACCAGCACTGAAGGTCTGACAGCAACATGTGCTGCAGCCTTAGGATTACCTAACCTAATTTCAAGGACTTGGACTTAGTGACTTATAGCTGAAATGGTGTAACAGAAAAGGGGCCAAAGTAAGGAAAAAAAAATCCCTCCAACCCCAGGAATCGAACTGCAGGTCACCCAATGTCTAGTCGGGGCCACACTCAGTCTCCTCCAGGAGGGATGGATTTTCTTCCTTAATCCTAAAGTATTTATTGTATTAATGCTTTACAGTGACCAGCACTGAAGGTCTGACAGCAACATGTGCTGCAGCCTTAGGATTACCTAACCTAATTTCAAGGACTTGGACTTAGTGACTTATAGCTGAAATGGTGTAACAGAAAAGGGGCCAAAGTAAGGAAAAAAATCCCTCCAACCCCAGGAATCGAACTGCAGGTCACACTGCCTTTAGATTATAGGTATGGCTTTCTAAAGCATTTTGCTAATCAAAATGTTTGGGTAGGTACAGACAACCAAGTACACGATGCAACCCTCTCACAATTGCACAACACCGAATATGTGAATGTTAGAATAATATAATGTTGAACGTGGAAAATTTGAACAATACAAGATTGAATCTGAGAGCATTTTCAATGAAAATTGTGTACCTGAATTAAGTATTGCCATATATATTAACTACACAAGTGGATGAATGAAGCCCTTTAAACAAACCAATGCACTTCATTGTATATATGTATAGGTGCAGGCAGATTTGGAAAAATTCCATAACAGAACCAACTACATGTTTCCAGTGAATGTTCTATTAGAGTAGTTAGCTGACTGCTCTATTAGAGTATCTCGATCTTGTACACCTCCAATGCTGATCCGGGTCCTTGTTACATAAACTTCAGCATACATCCACTGATAATACCTTGGAAAGATGTTTATAAGGTGGTTTTATGAGTATTTGTATTATTAGTGATCATATAATTATGCTAAGACAAAATTTCATTATAATACTCAGCATATTGATCAAGTAAAGCCTAAATATGAAAGGGGGGGGCTTCAGCCCCCAAAGCCCCCACCCCCCCCTGGACCTGATGAATTGAGTGTACATATGAACTTATGATAGGTATTCCAGTATCCGAGATTTTTAAATAAAAAAATTCTCCGTATAGACCCTATTCCCCAATAGAACCCTGGCACAAAACAACAACTCGCGTTTAACTTGGGATTGCTCCGTAGTCCGAGCTCCAATGAGGATGAAAATCGCTATGGGGTTTGTCCACATGCTGTTCATCATGAAAATCTTAGTTTTGTCATGCGCGTTACATATAAGTAAGTTTTGTGTTGTTTTGTAATCTTTTCAAGCCTTGTAATGTATGTAGAATACTTTAAAACTTAAAAAAACATAGGGTCGGGTGGAAGGTAGTCACCGGTGCTTACTTTAAAGTGCGTAGTTACTTCGCTCGGGTTAGCGATTGTCAGCTCTAGAGCAATTTTCTGGTGGCTGTGTCATCAGCTCAAAAATACAAACCACTTCAAAGTCAGCATAACAACGCCGTAATTGAAACCACAACTCCACCTTGGCATTGTTGCATCATTGTGGCACCTTCACTTTAGTTGTTTACCTTTATAAGTTGTTAACTTGATGTTTTTACTTACTTGAGATATCATGCAGTGGCACTTACCTATGGGTATACACCATTGTATTGAGAAGTGTGCAGTAGGTGAAACATGTTTGCTCACCACAAAGCATACAAAGATTGTTGAAATCCGATAACATCTGAAGTTACTCTCATTACATGTACAAACTTGCAGCTAGAAGCAACTGCAGTTTCAAGATAGTCCATGCAGATTGCTAGATGGCTTCCTGATTCAATTGTGCCATTTTCCCCTTTAAAATGTATGGGGAGCCCCGGAGAAAAAAATGTACCTTTTTTTAGTTTTAAAGCACTGTGCATGCCAAAGTAGTTAATACCAACCCAACAAACTATATATTTCTGAGATCGGCAATCAATACTCTATCTATTGAGCATATAAAAAGTCCACTTTTCCAAAATTTAAAAATTGGGCTGGAATGCCTACTTATGACATGCTATGTAGATACAGTAAAAACTAATTTATACTTGAAGTTAACTGAACAAAATATACTTATGGCCCATACCAAAACTACACACACAAGCACGCACATTCAATATCAAGACACACGATAGTGTGTCAGTCGTGCGGCCCAAGAAGCTGGCACGCCACACCGCGAGTATATTAACAGCGGGAAGAAAGAAAACACAATTTTCACACCTATGTAGCTCTGTGATCCCTAATCCGATTAAAACCAAATTTGCTAGAGCAGTGCCGGCCAGCTAGGGGAATCTACATACCCAATTTGAAGAAAATCGCTCCAGCCATTTCCGAGATACGAGCGAACAAAATTTCGTTTTAATTTCTTCGTTTTTTTCTTCTACTTCATTTCGCACACTTCGCAAAATCCGCCATAAAACACTGCGTGTTCCAATCGGGCTGAAATTTGGCACACTTGAAGGGCTCATTAAGGCAGATCTCAGTACCAACTTTGGTAAGAATCCGATGAACATTCACGGAGTGGGAATGTCTATTTTACGGACCGGACCTGGCGAATTTTTTTTTGGGCAGACTTTCAACTTAGAAAATTTTCACGCATTATTTTTTCCGGATAATGTTGCGCATGTAATACCGGATACTAACTTCGTCAAGACTCAAGAGAACTGAGAGAATTAGTTTGCAGGGCCTCAATGTCCCTCCATGTCGTGTTTTCCGCCAGGTCGACAGTAGAAAAGAAGAGCAAAATGACTTTAGAAGGAAAGGTGGTTTTTCCAACTGATTGTCAATGGCGCCAGTCTCGCATTTAATCTGAGAATACCTCGCCGGCAGCACAGAGCTACCCGGCAGTATCTGATTCACAGCTATTGGTGAAACTGATTGGCATGTGAGTATGAAGCAGCTTGTGTTTGCTAAATATAAATGGACTGAGGATTAATCTACTGTCTGTCTTATTGAATTTAAATAGTGATGGCCGGTTCTCTCAGCTGAGCCGTCATAGTCAACAGGGATCATGAATTCTATCTAGATAACTGAATAAGGAATATATTATAATATGGTCCTGTAAAACCTTCTGTGACTGAGATCAAGATGTTTGATCTCATCCGAATATTTATGGGACCTCGATCGCTTGACTTGCTAGTATAAAGCATATTGTTTTGTGCTCTTTTGAGAACTTCTTGATTGCTTAATTCAGTACAAGTTAACTTCTTGATCGCTTGATTAAATTTTAATACTGGTTGCGGATGGTTCTACAGAAGTTATGGTGTAGTGACTATACCATACTGAACAAGCAACTGTGCTTTTGATTGCGTGTTGTCTTGTTACTTGTCAGAAAGAAATATGAAGGCATGAATTATGTGTTATTGTTGTACAAACTAACTTCAAGTTCTCACAGAATGATATCTATTTCAGCCATATAGCACCATCACAGAGGAAAATTTTTCATCATTTGCCACTCAGCTATATGGAGATGGCAGTTGATTTTATGCTTATTGTGTTATAGGTATTACTTTATTATTACTACATGTATGTAAATGGTCTGTGATCACATGTGTATTGAGTGTGGTGTTCTTAATTTGTAGGTGCATGGATTCACTTCAAGATCGCAAACAACTGGTTTTCACAAAACCAACATCTAAACGAGAGTGAGTCCATGATAATGTGCAGCTGAGATGACTGCAATGAATTTGAGACAGGAATAAAGATCATGGTATATTCAATATATAGTTTGGCTTTACTATATAGACTGTGAGTTAAGACAGCAGCAATTGGTCTATTTTGTGATTTTTTGTTTTCATCAAAAATTTCCAAATGTGGAGTGCAGGTGGGCAGGTCACATATATCATTGCCATTATCACACTACCTCACAACAGCTTGGCCATGTCCAATTTTGAAAAGATTTTGGAGCATTTCCAAGGTATAGTCTCAACTGACGGCATTTCCATCGTCTGTTTGACACACGTGGTTAACTTAGTTCAACTTCTCACTTGTAAAATTCTGCAAACATTACAACTTTGGAGGGCTCACTGCACAAATCTGATGATCTAATAAGCATTTGTTAACACTCTGCAGTGCATTGTGTACCTTTGTACAACATAGCAATTTGAATAACTGACCTGTGTATGTTCAATTATTCTTGTTATTCGGACAAAATGTGGTTATATCTGCAATAACAGGTATTTTGTGCGAAAGCAAAAATTACCCTCTAGTATGGCAGGTCATGTAGCATGCAAGAATCATGTATGCATGCATGATTATTGTAGTTCACAGAGGCACAGATGTAATACAAATTGTTGGCCTTTTAAACAGGTGACTAGGGGGTAATTGCTTTGCAGGCTAATATAACAGCAAGAGTGAATAATATCATACACTCTTGATAATAGTTCTATGTATATGACTCAATCATACAGTTAAAGTGAAACTCCTCTGGATTGTAGGCACCCTGTTTTTGGAGGACATCTGTCTAGGTCCTATATCACCAGCTGTAGTATAGTGAAACTGCACTTAGCGACCACCTCATTACACTTTGTTATGGTGGTACCATCTCTGAAGCCCAGATCTATTTTCCATAATATCTCATTGATTTAATTTTTGTTAATGTGGCCACCTTGTTAGTAACACCAGCAGCTACTTTCTGTAGGACCAAACTTATGAAATTAAAGTGGCCAGTAATTGAGCAGGCATTTAACCCAAGATTAAATAACAGAAAGCCAAAATGATTAAAAAAATTTTCACACATACACCTGTACTACAGTTAATCAATAAAGGAAAATTTCTTTATATCATGCTTGTCATGATACATAGTTGACTATGAGTGACTACAGTGTATTCTTCTATTACAGTTGTCAAACTTTTGAGAACCCTGCATACTCAATGTCCAATAAATTTAGCTATTAAAGCTACACTCATTATTCTGTTATTGTACTCAATGCTTAATTCAGCTTATTTATTCCACTTGCAGTCATTTCTGACTTATGCCTATACTGTATGTTTCGTCTCTACCCAGCAGTAGTGTACTAGCCATTACGATAGTGTAAATCACAGTGCTAAAGGCCACCTCATTAATAGGGCCACTTATTTAGGGTCCCAAAAGTGGCCCCATTTAAACAGGTTTCACTGTAACTCTTAACCGAAGTAACAAATTGCTGATCTTAAAGGGGTTTCATTATATACAAATAGCTAGCTTTGTAAATGTAAATAACAGCCTGTATGCTGTTTCTTGTACAGGAGCAGTAATAATATGAGTCAAGCACGCTTGGAACTTTTAATGACCTAGTGCATGAATAGTATATGCATGCCTTATAACCAGTGGAACCTCTCTGTAACGGACAATTTGAGACCAACTTTACCGATAGCTACAAATGTTTCATTATAAGGTTAAATTTATAGTGTACAGTGCTTTAAGAGAGGTTCCACAGTACTTATGTTGTGATAAATCCATTTAGCGCTTCCACTTCCTTCAGATGTATACCGAGTGTCAATACTGCTCATCCAGTTGACCCACCAATCCTAACAGAAATTATAAAATCAGGTGAGCATCAAGAGCTATAGTTATAGTCATTTTGGCACAATGTTCACAAGTTCCAAAGCTTTGTTAGTTAGTTCTACATTCATAGCATCATTATATAGGATGTTACCAACAGATGAATTGTCTGCAAGAGAAATAAACAAGTAGCTACAAGTACCCAAGTGTTTTCACACACATAGTCAATGATTGATAAGTGGGTGTGGCTCAATGCAAGTCTAACCCAAGCAGCTGCAAAAACCCATAAGAGGCCATTACACCTTTACTTGATGTCATTCAGACTACCATAAGTGGACATGATACTATGTAGACAGTAGCATACAATGTGGGTGTAGCTCACATTAAGTTTGACAAGGTGACCTCCAAGTAAAATATCTATAGATACGAAAAGTAAGTGTACTTTGAAATTTCAAATGACAAAATTAACAGTATCTGAGAACTGATACCAATTGTGCATAGCTATGGTAAACCTCATAACTTTCTTTTCTATCTCCCACGTTGCTTTTGGTTGGACAACAAGAGTATATACGTTGATACCATAAAGCATCCACTATAGCTGTCACAACAATGGACTATAAATAATAGAAGTGAATGTAAATAAATTCTTTATAGCTGTCAGACACACACTACTAAGTGAATAGGACAAGATGTCAAGTATAGTCAGGAAACTAACTAAAATACTTCTGCTGATACAAGTTTGTTACACAGGTTTACCATAATGTTAAACACTTGTAGCAAATAACTTGCTCTACATCTACTACACAGCCTTTAGGTGTGGATTTTTATATTCAGTCCCAGTACCAGCTTTATATCTTACTATTGGTAGTAAGTAAAAGTTACTCTCAATTACACACTACTCATTCACCACTGGATAATGCAGGTACACCAACAATTAAAGCTATAGGGATTGGAAATACTCTGTATCGGCCTTGTTTAGGACTATCGAAAATTATGATCTTGTGATAGACTAGCATATTAGATACACAGGCAAGGTGGAACAATGCGCAATGAGGTGGGCATAAGTACACAGCAAAAGTACAATTGGATGCACTCGAGTAATAAGAATAAACCATCTGCTATATAATTATAACAATAGACCATAGCCCATCAACAAACAGTTGTGCTTTCCAGTACATCACAACATACCAGTGTCATTTTAATATACATTAAAAGTACTTTAATCATGTCTTATGTTGTTGTCTTTACCCACAAGTGCTCAACTATTGAATATACCCTGTCTCAAATTCATCGCAGTCATCTCAGCTGCACATGATCATGGACTCACTCTCATTTAGATGTTGGTTTTTTGAAAGCCAGTTGTTTGCAATCTTGAAGTGAATCCACCTACAAATTAAGAACAACACACTCAATACACATGTGATCACAGATCATTTACATACATGTGGTAATAATAAAGTAATACCTATAACACAATAAGCATAAAATCAGCTGCCATCTCTGTATAGCTGAGTGGCAAATGATGAAAAATGTTACTTCCTCTATGATGGTGCTATATGTCTGAAATAGATATCATTCTGTGAGAACTTGGTTAGTTTTTACAACAATAACACATAATTCATGCCTTCATATTTCTTTCTGACAAGTAACAATACAATACGCAATCAAAAGCACAGTTGCTTGTTCAGTATGGTATAGTCACTACACCATAACTCCTGTAGAACCATCCGCAACCAGTATTAAAATTTAATCAAGCGATCAAGAGGTTAGCTTGTACTGAATTAAGTAATCAAGAAGTTCTCAAAAGAGCACAAAACAATTGATGCTTTATACTAGCAAGTCAAGCGATCGAGGTCCCATAAATATTTGGATGAGATCAAACATCTTGATCTCAGTCACAGAAGGTTTTACAGGACCATATTATAATATATTCCTTGTTCAGTTATCTAGATAGAATTCATGATCCCTGTTGACTATATGACGGCTCAGCTGAGAGAACCGGCCATTAAATTCAATAAGACAGGCAGTAGATTAATCCTCAGTCCATTTATTTAGCAAACACAAGCTGCTTCATACTCACATGCCAATCAGTTTCACCAATAGCTGTGAATCAGATACTGCCGGGTAGCTCTGTGCTGCGAGGTATTCTCAGAGTAAATGCGAGACGCCATTGACAATCAGTTGGAAAAACCACCTTTCCTTCTAAACTCATTTTGCTCTTCTTTTCTACTGTCAACCTGGCGGAAAACACGACATGGAGGGACATTGAGGCCCTGCAAACTAATTCTCTCAGTTCTCTTGAGTCTTGACGAAGTTAGTATCCGGTGTTACATGCGCAGCATTATCCGGAAAAAATAATGCGTGAAAATTTTCTAAGTTGAAAGTCTGCCCCAAAAAAAAATTCGCCCGGTGCGATCCGTAAAATAGACACCCCCTCACGGAGTTATGATCGATTATTCGCGTAAAATAAGATTGAAGGTCTGTCACGCCCACAGGGTAAACCCCTTGAAGGAATGAGTTGAAAATTGCTATGTAGATGGAGTAACCATCGTAGGAGCGCCTTTTTGTGGTTTGAAAAGAATCGAGACAAAGACCATGGAGATATGTCACAAAACCCAACCAGTGCCACAATTACGCAATCGATTTTTACAAATAAAAAACTGTTAGTTTTCACTCCTACCAGGTAAACCGCTAAGAGCAATGAACTGAAAATCGGTGTGTAGTTGGAATAATCATCATAGAAAGTTCTTGCAGTAGTACAGATGAATCTGATTACAAATCACTGAGTTATGATTCGAAACCCAACTACGTGTAGCAAATGCGAGATCGAGATACTCTAATACACTGTTAAAAATAAGGAGTAACCATTACTCCCCTAGGGGAGTTCCCAGTGTAGGGAGGATTTAACACCCCTATATTTTTGTGAAGAGTAACTAACACCCTGCATAGAAGTAACAGGAACCCTTTGAAAAATCTATTGTAGGGAGTTTTAGTTACTCTAGGAGAGTTCACATAAGCATGCAAGGTGTTTCCTTTACTCCATGAAAGTCTGCAAATGACTCCATATAAAATCTCAAATGATGTTAAAGACATATAGCAAAACTGTAACAAAATGTTTACAATATCCATGCAGCTTTACAATATTGGACAGTCACTGAAAAAAGAGATCAGTAGCAAGGCTTCATCATCAGCAAACAACGCTTCACTGCCACTTCACTGGAGTTACTGCCTGCCACATGACATGTTATCAGCTGTAGTAAATAGCAGTATAGTAAAGAAATATTCGACAATCACATACTTGTTACCTGTATAGCTGAAGGTACGTCACACGCAGTTGCCAACAAAGTTGTAAAAACAATTCTGCTAGACCAGCAGCATTGGTAGTGTAAACTAAAATAAGCACAGTTGCTATCACGTAAAACAGCACTTATTTGCTACCTGGAGTTCATCATTTTGTTTGTCTATTTGTTCACTGATTTCTTGTGGCACCTGTAATATATGTTTACAAATTGATGTACAGTCACTGTATGTTAACACACTTACTGGATGTTGTTTAAATTCTATGCTCTCAGTGACATTGAGGCATCCGTGCTAAAAAGTAAATATGTGCTTAAGTAACTATAAACATTATCTCCTTACAGGTCAAGATTAAGTTGGAAAGTTGATGAAGTCGAAGACACACAATGTACATTGTATCATAAAGAGATTCTTGTTAACTGCAGATGATGCATCTTACTAGTTAATTCCAGTGAATCTACATGTAATTATGTAAAGACACTGACAATGATACAGGCTACTGACCTTACCAGACAATATCATTGTGTACGGCTTCTAACGTAAAGGCTGAAAGCAGATGGACATGATATGTACGCCATGTTTAAGCTAGGTGGCTTTTCTCTCCTCTCTCAAGTAGCGATTCCGGGAGAATTTCAAACTTTATGGAAATAGTTTTTATTTAGCATAGCCTTGTACAGTACTCTCTGAGGATCTCATAAACACTTAGTTTTTAAAAATCCGTCATAGGATGGTGGAGTTATAAGCACTTTTGTCCTTGAAAATAAGTAAAATTTTCTCCATATTTTTCCATTGAAAATAGTCCCAAAAATGGCACAATTGAACAAATGCTTATAAGTGAGCTTTGCAATGACATTTTGATCTTCTGTTTTCTGTTGTAAATACCTTAATACATGGACCACAGTTTAATCTTACTTGTAAGACCCTCTGAATAAAGGTCACTCCCATAGAAAGCCACTAAATAGTTGCATGCATTTAGCATCTTGCAGATGGCAAAACAGTATACACATGGCGAAGTGCAACCACTCTGTACCAGTCACCTCCACTCAAAATACAATGTGCATGCAAAGCAAGGAGTTGTACTGTTGATTTATAGCTGCTTATATGATTATTTTTTCTCTTAATGTACAGCTCCTTGACAGCTACCAAAATGGTGCATCAAAGAGATGAGCTATTTGTGGTGCAAATTTTCTGACTTTTAGCATAGTTATATTGAAACCTACATGGACAAAAATGCTCACCTTGGTGTAACTAACATGTGCTGGGTCGTTTCTTGCTAAGAGAACATAACATTGTGGTGGCTATATTGCAAAATAATCTTATAATTGGCATAAAACTCCACACAAATATATTTGTAGCTGAAAACTAACTGCACCATCGTATTCCTTGCCCCCAGAAACCCTAGAAACGATACAATTGTTTGATCAACCACTCGTACAGCAGCGAATCGATTGTGCCAACTCTCCAATGGAAGATTCACGGAGAAAATTTTACGCAAAATTTACGGAATTCCGGAATCGCTATCTCAAGTCTTCAACTTCTTACACACTGAATACCAGTAGCTAGCAGTCAGTGATACGACTGAGTCCGCCGAATTTTATTCTCTTTCCCCGAGTCTTGAACTATTTCTGCCGTGTCACGATAAGGCGCCTAAACCCTCACGGGCAGTAGTGACTTCCGTTGGAGCCAGTTTAATAAACCCGGCGTGTCACATACGAGACGACTCAGATATGAGCTCAAACGTACCTGAAGAAACAATGAACGGGATAGTGAACGTCCAGTAATTATTCACGAACAAGTAAACACTTTAGTATCACCTCTTAAGCACTACAATTCCTCAGAGAAGCAAACCGCTTTCAACTACTCAACACGGCTCTGTTGTTAAAGAAGCCGTTTCTATGGTAATACTCTTCATTCTAAATAATGCGCTTGTAGTAGAAACGGTATTTAATAATTATACATACGTATTTCAAAATAGTCTTGATTATTGAGTAACAATTCGTCCTCCTGCTTTCGTAATGTCTGTATCCTTCACTATGTCTTGGTTAGTCTGCAAAATAACACATGAGTAAATGGCTGCCATTGAAAAGGAAGCCTAAATAATTACTTTCCTTTTTACATTGAGTGGCTAGAATTGAACTGGCTACTTAATGGAGAAAATATCATAGTGAGAAAGCTATAACTTGCATGTGGCTCATTCAGTTGTGGGCTCAGTAGGTATACTGGCTCACTGAGTTCACCTTAGCTACTAGCTAGCTGGTAATGGGAACTCTTCAGTTTGGTACCTTCACTCACTTGGAGTTCTCTTTATTCTTAGTGGGTTACTGTTACTCTCCTAGTAATCTGAACTCCCCTTTCAGAGTAAAATATTTTAGCTAGCTACTCCCATAGTAGCTATATACTGTTAGCTACTCCCCTGTTTTAACAGTGTAGCTAGTAGGCATTCCAACCTGATTTTTAAATTCTAGAAAAACGGGCTTTTTATATGTTCAATAGATAGAGTATTGATTGCTGACCTCAGAAATATATAGTTTGTTGGGTTGGAATTAGCTACTTTGGCATGCACAGTGCTTAAAATTTGAAAAAACTGAGGTACATTTTTTCTCCAGGGCTCCCATACATTTTAAAGGGGAAAATGGCACAATTGAATCGGGAAGCCATCTAGCAATCTGGACTATCTTGAAACTGCAGTTGCTTCTAGCTGCAAGTTTGTACATGTAGCTAATGAGAGTAACTTCAGGTCTTATTGAATCTCAGCAATCTTTGTATGCTTTGTGGTAAGCAAATATGCTTCACCTATTGCACACTTCTCAATACAATGGTGTAGCTATACCCAAAGGCAAGTAGCTATCTCAAGTTGGTAATAACATTAAATTAACAACTTATAAAGGTAAACAACTAAAGTGGAGGTACCACGATGATGCAACAATACCTAAGGTGGAGTTGTGGTTTCAATTATGGCATCGTTATGCCGACTTTGAAGTGGTTTACAGAAAGAGGGGGAGCAACAATAATAGCTAGTTATCCTTTACCAAATATATCTAAAATAAAATCCTATTTATAGCTTCATAGGTAAGCTACACTGCCTCATGAACATTGTGACTGCTTTATTAGAGTAATCGACTGCTCTATTAGAGTATCTCGATCTTGTATGCAATTTCTTGAAGGGAGGGGGGAATTTGCCCCAAATGCCCCATCCTGGATCCGCCATTGGTTTATACTTTTGAGCTGATGACACAGCGATCAGAAAATTGCTCTGGAGCTGAAAATCGCTAACCCCAGTGAAGTAACTACGCACTTTAAAGTATAAGCACCAGTGACTACCTTTCACCCGACAGTACGTTTTTTAAAGTTCTCAAGTATTCTAGCTATATAAAAAAAATAAAAAAATAAAAATAAAAAAATAAAAAAAATTGTTTTGATGTGGCGGCTTACTTTTTTGCTCTTCGTTTCGTTCGAGATTTTCTCCTAAACCGGACATTATTTCATCCCTCTCGTACTCATAAGAACACCAGAGGGTGTACTAGTCGCTTGGTGCTACCAACGGGGTTAAACCGAGGACCTGCGATTTGACCTTTCGTGGGAGAACCCCCAATCAACCAACCAAGCTGACCAAGTTGTGGTACCGTGGCTTTCAAACACTAACGGTACCTTGAAAGGCGAGCTCTGTATCTGTACCGAATGTTTTGTTTGTGCGTACCTTACAAGGTGCCATCTACCCCAGCTGACCTCTGAGCTGACGATGTCAACTAGCCAAGAATCTACTACTGATGCTTCAACGAACTCCGAGATGGACTCAAGTGTTCCCCTAAAGCGGCCTTTGCCACAGGACTCACCTCGTTCAACAAAGCAGCCAAAGAACAAGAAAACAAAGACTGGTGAGTGTATTTGTCCAATATGTATGGATCCCATTGTTGATGCCACTGAAACCAGAGAAGGCCAAGATTCTATATTTTGTGAAGGCCAATGTTCAGCTTGGATACATAGACGGTGTGCCGGCCTATCCAAACCAATATTTGACACATTGACAAAGTCAGAAACACCATTTCAATGCCCCCATTGTACCTTACAAAGCCATACCTCTGAAATAGCCAAGTTAAAAGAAGTCATTGAATCCCTCACCAAGAGCATCACTCAATTAAAGGTAACCCCTGACAAACCAGCTACAAAAAGTGACAACAAAACTACACTGACAGCTACTGCCTCTCAACCAGCTGTGGAGCCCCAAACAACAGCATCTGAATCCACAAAACGAATATCACCTGACCAAAAATTTAACATTGTAATGTACGGAGTTAAGGAGTCTCCTCCAAATACAAACAGACCAACTAGACTAGACCAGGATTTGACTAACATTACTCTAGCATTTTCCCAAACAGATTTACCACTTGAACAAAGTTCTATCAGGGATTGTCACAGGCTTGGAAAATTCAATGAAGCAGCAACCAAACCAAGACCTATCTTAATAACTTTTCTCCGATCAGGCGATGCTTCTTTGGCTTTATCCAAGATAAGCTCATTCAAAGGTCCAGTTCGCATTAAACCTGATCTCTCACCAGAAGAAAGAACTCGGGAAGCAGTACTCATGAAACAGCGTTGGTCCTTAATTCAAAGAGGAGCTGAGAGAAGACGTATCAAGATACGAAATGGAGCTTTATATGTTGACAACCAATTGTACGGACGTCTTAGCGGTTCAGATTTTTGCCGAACTAATTACAACCCCCCACTTCATGTTAATACCTCTACTACCCAAAATTGACTAGATTCATGTAACGTTACTGATATACAAACTAACTATTCTGATCCAGAACAGCAAATCATAATTCCAAATCCTGATTACTTGCCTGCTAATGGTACACTAAATGATTCTCAAGAAGCTAACGACAAACCTATTCCAGTTCATAAAGAAGGTGCAACCGCTGAACAACATAACAGTACTAGTGTTGAATTAACTAAGAAATCTGACCTCACATTTTTAAGTTTAAACTGCTGTAGTTTGAGAAGTAACTCTAAAAGAGCAAGATTTTTGGCATTTATTGAAGAATGCAATCCTGATATAGTTTGTGGGTGTGAGTCTCATCTTGACCAATCATATCACACACCCGAAGTATTTCCTGACCATTATAATGTCTTTAGAAAAGACCGCACTGTGGGTGGTGGCGGAGTTTTTGTTTGTGTAAAAAAGAATTTGGTTGCATCAGAAGAACCAATCCTTGAGGTGGAAGCTGAACTACTTTGGATTAAGTTATCTTTATCAAATCAACCTGCCATCCACATAGGTTCATTCTACCGCCCTCCTAATCCTGACTCATATCCCATAGAACAGCTCAGTGTTTCACTAGCCAGGTTAAACAATTCAAATACTCCACCAAATATTGTGTTAATGGGGGATTTCAATTTTCCAAGTATCACATGGCACAATGGTTATGGTAACATTGCTACCACCCCCACTTATGGAAATGCTCTAAATAACATGTTTTTGGACGTAATAAACGATAACAGTCTCGAACAATTTGTGCACTTGCCAACCCGCTTAGAGAATACATTAGATCTTGTTTTCTGTACTTACCCAAAAATTGTTAACATTTCTACTGTTCCTGGTATCTCAGATCATGATGCGTTAACATTCCATCTTGATATAAACAAGCATGCAACTCCAAGTACAAAGCAACACAAAATTGCTTTGTATCACAAAGGAAACATCAACCTAATTAAAAGAGATCTAACAACTTTTGCAAATACATTCTTATCAAGTGACCCACATTCCAGACCAGTTGAACAACTTTGGCAAGAATTCAAGCAAGCAATCCATGAAGCTGTCTCTAACCATGTTCCTCACAAAGTGAAACGTTCACGCAACAGTTTACCCTGGATTAATAGGCAAATAAAGAAAGATATGAAAGCACGCAAAAAACTATACAACAAGGCTAAGAGAAGCAAATTAGAGTCTGATTGGAAAGCTTATCGTGATGCCAGGAACCTAGTCAACTGCAGATTGAAAGAGGCACACAACAATTATTATGCCAGACTATTTGATAGTTCATTCAGTGGGAATCGCCGCCAATTTTGGAAGTACGTAAGGGCCAAACGACAGGATAAACATGATATTCCCACCCTAATTGTTAATGGAAAACCTGTTAATAGTTCAAAAGACAAAGCAAAAGCTCTGAATAATCATTTCCAGTCTGTATTCACAAAAGAAAACCTATCAACAATACCTATAATAAGTAATACTATTAATGCTATACCTGACATGCCTACTCTCTCCATCTCACAGTCTGGGATACAACAACTACTTTCAACACTTGACGAACAAAAGTCTAGTGGACCTGACCTTATTTCACCATACATACTAAAACATTGTGCTAATGAAATTGCTCCAATTTTACAAGTGATCTTTACCCAGTCTTTGTCTACCAGCTCATTACCGAATGATTGGCTATCAGCTAACATTTGTCCTGTGTATAAAAAGGGTAACCGCAGTAGTGCCATCAATTATCGACCTATATCGTTAACATCCATTTGTGCTAAGACTATGGAACACATTATTTACCACTCCATTATGAACCATCTTAACCAACACAACGTTTTAATTGAAAATCAACATGGCTTTCGATCACAGCACTCCTGTGTCACTCAACTCATCACTTTGACTGAAGACATATCCCACGCTCTTGACCATCAAAAGCAAATTGATATAATCCTTCTAGACTTTTCTAAAGCATTTGATACAGTTCCACATCAACGACTTCTGACTAAATTAAGGCATTATGGAATTAGCAACAGTACTCTAGCATGGATTGAATCCTGGCTCACTAGACGTTCACAATGTGTAGTTTTGGATGGTGAAACCTCAAACCCTGTACCTGTTTTGTCAGGAGTCCCTCAAGGAACTGTCCTGGGTCCCCTGATGTTTTTACTGTATATAAACGACATAGCAAATGATATTGATTCTCCTCTTCGGATGTTCGCAGATGACTGTTTACTTTACAGAATAATCAATAGCAGAGAAGACACCATCCAGCTCCAACAAGATCTGAACAAGTTATCTGAATGGGCTAACACCTGGCAACTGAACTTTAATGTCATCAAATGTGCTGTAGTGCAATGCACAAGGAATACTTCACCCATCACACATAATTACATACTGAACGGCCATATATTAGAAACATCTGAGCAACACTCTTATCTGGGCATCTTAATTAACAAGTCATTATCCTGGTCTTCACACATATCTACCATAGCAGCAAAGGCGACAAAAACCCTCAACTTTTTGAAACGTAATCTTAGTAGTTGCTCACAAAGAGTTAAGAAATCTGCATACATCACAATGGTGAGGCCACAAATGGAATATGCATCAGCTGTGTGGGATCCATACTACAATTCACAAATTCAGCAATTAGAGAAGGTACAACGTCGTGCAGCCAGATGGATTTATAATGACTATAGTAGATTTAGCTCAGTTTCAGCAATGTTAAATGAATTATCCCTGCCATCTCTTGAGACTCGTCGCAAGATATCTAGATTACAAGTCCTGCACAAGGCACTCCATCACCAGCTTGCCATCTGCATACCATCATATTACTTACCATCAACGAGAGAAACTAGATCATACCATCCATTGCATCTCATAATTCCATCATCATCCACCAGATCATATCAGAGCAGCTACTTCTCAAGAACTGTTAAAGAATGGAACACCTTGCCTGTTAACATCATTGAAACATCTGATCCAGATTCGTTCACATCACTTTTACAATTATATTACCACACTAGTACTAGCTTGTAATTAGTTGAACAATTGGTTTACTGTATGTTAAGTTAGAACTGTTTTTTGTTGTTGTTTTTTTTTCCTGAGCATACCAGCAGGGCTGACTGCTCAGTATAAATAAATAAATAAATAAATAAATAAATATATAGATTACAAGGCTTGAAAAGATTGCAAAGCAACAAAAAGTTTACTTATATGTAACGCGCACGATAAAACTAAGATTTTCATCATGATCAGCGTGTGGAAAAACCCCACAACGATTTTTATCCTCGTTGGAGCTCGGACGACGGAGCAATCCCAAGTTAAACACGAGCTGTCATTTTGTGCCAGCTATAAGGGTTCTATTGGGGAATATACGGAGAATTTTTTAATTAAAAAATCTCGGATACTGGAATGCCTACTAATAGAACAGTCATCCTAATAGAGCATTCGGCTACGTTTATAACTTACTCCATTAAAGAATTATTATTACATTACAAGTTATTCTGTAGGAAGTTCAGCTACAAACAGTTAATCTTATAGACAATTCAGCTAGAAATAAGTCACCCTGTAGAGAGATCAGCTAGAAGAAGTCACCTTGTAGAGAGTTCAGCTACAAAGAACTACCCTGTAGAGAGTACAGCTGCACACAATTCACCCTGTAGAGAGATCAGCTAGAATAAGAATTTACCTTGTAGAGAGTTCAGCTAGAAACAAGTCACCCTGTACAGAGATCAGCTAGAAGAAGTTATCTTGTAGAGAGTTCAGCTACAAAGAACTACCCTGTAGAGAGTTCAGCTGCAAACAATTCACCCTGTAGAGAGATCAGCTAGAATAAGAATTTACCTTGTAGATAGTTCAGCTACAAATGTAGAGAGCTCATGCAGCTGCAGACAAATCACCCTAGCTGTAGAGAGTTCAGCTACAAAAAGATCACCCTGTAGAGAGTTCAGCTAGAATAAGTCACCATGTAGAGAGTTCAGCTACAAAGAAACAAAGAAACCACCATGTAGAGAGTTCAGCTGCAAACAAATCATTCTGTAGAGAGTTCAGGTACAAACAAATCACCCTGTAGACAGATCAGCTAGAAGAAGTTACCTTTTAGAGAGTCCAGCTACAAAGAAACCATCATGTAGAGAGTTCAGCTGCAAACAAATCACCCAGTAGACTGTTCAGCTATACAAACAGATAACCCTATAGAGAGTTCAGTTAGAAACAAGTCACCCTGTACAGAGATCAGCTAGAAGAAGTTACCTTGTGGAGAGTTCAGCTACAAAGAAACTTTCATGTAGAGAGTTCATCTGCAAATAAATCACCCTTTAGAGAGTTCAGCTAGAAACAAGTCATCCTGTAGAGAGATCAGCTAAAAGGATCACCTTGTACAGAGTTCAGATACAAACAATTCACGCTGTAGAGAGATCAGCTACAAACAAGTCATCCTGTAGAGAGGTCAGCTAGAAGAAGTTACTTTGTAGAGAATTCAGCTACAAAGAAACCATCATGTAAAGAGTTCAGCTACAAACAGATCACCCCGTAGAGAGTTCAGTTAGAAACAAGTCACCCTGTACAGAGATCAGCTAGAAGAAGTTATCTGGTAGAGAGTTCAGCTGCAAATAAATCACCCTTTAGAGAGTTCAGCTGGAAACAAGTCATGCATCCTGTAGAGAGATCAGCTAGAAGGATTACCTTGTAGAGAGTTCAGATACAAACAATTCACGCTGTAGAGAGATCAGCCAGAAGAAGATACTGTACCTTGTAGAAAGTTCAGCTACAAACAGATCACTCTGTAGAGAGATCAGCTATGAATAGATCACCCTATAGAGAGTTCGGCTACAAGCAATTCACCCTGTAGAGAGTTCAGCTACAAAGAAATCATCATGTAGAGAGTTCAGCTGCAAACAAATCATCCTGTAGAGATTTCAACCATGAAAAGATCACCCTGAAGAGAGTTCAGCTAGAAGAAGTCACCTTTTAGAGAGTTCAGCTACAAAGAAACCACCATGTAGAGAGTTCAGCTGCAAACAAATCACCCTGTAGAGAATTCATCAGCTACAAACAAATCGCCCTGTAGAGAGACCAGCTAGAAACAAGTCACCCTGTAGACAGATCAGCTATACTTACACCAAAAGTCTTCATTGCAAAAAAAAAGAGCAATAAGCACAAGTCAGTTGTATGCAGACAGCAAACATGGTTGTATACGCCAATTATACTACACACATTGTATTCAAATGAAACCAAGAGAGTGTATACATATCTGGAAGAACGCTCAGATGACAGTTGGTGGATCTAGGGAAAGTAATTATACCAAAACTACAAAACATCTAGAAAGGTAGATCACTGCAATATACATGCACCAAATGTACTATACAACCACATCTCATGATCTACTTGCTTGAGTGAATGTAAACAGATGTATCAAATGATGTCCTGTTGTAGCTCCTAACTATATTAACTATCTGTGGGCATGCCTATGGAATTCTGCACTATTATTTCACACCTATGGTTGGATGGTGCTAAGCACATGATGGGGAATTCACAAGATGTCTAAACTATTATTGCTTTAATTTCTTAATTTTGGAAACACGTACTGTGTGGTGAAGAGTTAGATGGTTTCTTTATCACATTTACTTGTATGATATCACTCATGCATTTTCAGGATCTTGTATATATGCATTAGAATATTTATAAGTTTACCATCTGCATGCTATCATTACATTTATCCCCACAACATCCATACAGCTGTTGTGTGTTTTGTTGTGTTACAAATTCTAGCAATAAAGTCTTTTATTAGTAGATTAAGCTCTTTGCATTGGGCACTTCCTAATATAGTATGACATGCATTAGTTAGGGTCCGCAACGTGAAATTTCGACCTCCGAGAATCAACTACCAAACCACCCACAAATGCTAGGCTAGGTACCACTTAGAAAATGACAGATTGGCGTTATTTTTCATTAACGTCTTGTCGCGCAAATCGGCGAATATGCTTACAAATTACGAGATTTTTTGCTATATCTTCAAGGAAATGTCTTTTAAAGCTACAATACGCGCTCTCAACCTTTCTTACTAACTGTACTCTAAACTAAAGCCATCAGTGGCTGCATTGCCTTGAGCAATTTCCAGCCGCAGCATCGCGAAAATGAAATTTTGGACTCGAAAAAAGTTTCGATGTCACTGGAGCACATAGTAGCGATGCCAAGGTAACCCTCCCAGGTCAAACTGGTCTGGCATGGGTCAAACTACTACCATACCAAATATCATCGAATTTCAAAATTGTTTGCCTTCTGGCTGAGCTCGACGGCTGTCAAAAATTCGTCAAAAATGCCGATTTTATTCACTGACGGGAACTTTTGCTAGCCAGATGTGTTAGTTTATTTCTCAAAAGCTTGCTAAACCCACAGCCTGGAGCTTTCATTCATAGGATTGGTCTGGCAGCTCTTCTAGCGACCTCAAAAACCGCCCAATGCTGATATCCACGAATTTTGTCGATATCAACCAATTTACAATGCGTTAAAGATATTTTGCACACCAAACGTGATGCTTTGTCTCTCTAAAGTCATGCTGCATCCTTCATAGGCGATTCTAAGGGGGGACCATGGTTAAAAAATAACTTTTACAAAATCTTGGGGAAAAGTTGCTGTATAGATTGGCATTGTTATTTTTAGCATTTTTCATGTTTTTAGAATAAATTTTAGGCTGTTTTCAAGCCTTTAAATTGCAAAAATCCTGCAGCTTCTGGGGGTTGCACCCCCAGACCCCCCTGAAAATTCTACTTTATACTATAGCCAAACAACAATAGTTATGCTGTTCCCTACTGGGCCCCCCCTGTAGGTCAGGTCTAGAATCGCCACTGGCATCCTTAATTGTTTAGTTCTATTCGTCCATAGGGTGGCAATGGCGGCTCTCTTATCGGGGCCAAAATCCATCAAAATGCCCATCTCACTATTTGTCAACAGTTTAGGAAGTTTTACAAGTCAAACATGCTAGTTTGCCTCTGTACATCTTAACTGGACGTTTCAATCACCTTCGTCTGTGTAGGCACCTTTCTCAGTTCAGTCTCTTGAAAATGCCAGAGCATGCCAATTGGGCCGCGGCGCAACCATCAACACTACTTACTGCTTATTTTGTTTCATTGATTCCACGAAAATCCAGCAGAAATATTACATAACCCAACTGGAGTTAGTCTAGTTCTAAATATCCACCTTCGGAACTCTACACGAATGAAAATTTCGATTGTGGTTTTTGATAATGGGCATTTGCATTTGGGTAATCATTTGTATAAACATGCAGAGTACAATATTTAGAGCTAAACTAACTCCATTTTCGCTCTATTACATTTCTGCTGGTTTTCCTGTCATTCTTGCGTGGAACCAATGAAACAAAATAGCTAAGCATTAACTGTTGTTGATGGTTGCGCACAATTGGCGTTTTCAAGAGACTAAAGAAAGTTGCCTACACAGACGAAGGTGATTGAATGGTCCAGCAAGGATGTAGAGAGGTAAACCAACATGTTTGACATGTAAAATTTCCTAAAACTGATGACAAATGGTGAGATGGGAATTTTGATGGATTTTGGCCTCGATTAGAGAGTCGCCAGTGCCACCCTATGGACGAATATAACTAAACAAGGATGCAGCATGACTTTAGAGGGGCAAAGCATCACGTTTGGTGTCCAATATTTCTTTAACGCATTGTAAATTGGTTGACATCGGCAAAATTCGTGGATATCGACATTTGGCGGTTTTTGAGGTCGCTAGAAGAGCTGCCAGACCAATCCTATGAAAGAAAGCTACTGGCTATGGGTTTAGTAAGTTTTTGAGAAATAAACTAGCACATCTGACTAGCAAAAGTTCCCGTCAGTGAATAAAATCGGAATTTTTGACGAATTTTTGACAGCCTTCGAGCTCAGCCAGATGGTAAACAATTTTAGAATTCGATGGTATTTTGTGTGGTAGTAGTTGGACCCATGCCAGACCAGTTTTACCTGGGAGGGTTACTTTGGCATCGCTACTGTGTGCTCCAGTGGCATCGAAACTTTTTTCGAGTCCAAAATTTCATTTTCGCGATACTGCGGCTGGAAATTGCTCCAGACAATGGAGCCACTGATGGTTTTAGTTTAGAGTACAGTTAGTAAGAAAGGTTGAGAGCGCGTATTGTAGCTTTAAAAGACATTTTCCTGAAGATATAGCAAAAAATCTCGTAATTTGTAAGCACATTCGCCTATTTGCACGACAAGACGTTAATGAAGAATAATGACAATCTGGCATTTTCTAAGTGGTACCTAGCCTAGCATTTGTGGGTGGTTCGGTAGTTGATTCTCGGAGAACAAAATTTCACGTTGCGGACCCTACATTAGTTTCCTATACAACACATAGTCATAAGGAGGCTTATAGCTCCATGACTGCATGGTTATCACTAATGATATATTAAGGTTTAAAAATACTTCTGTCATATTTGCGGGAATCTCTACATCATCTGAAATATCTGGACAAAAGATTTTGGTCCAAGTTGGATTCCTGCTATAGTCTTAAAGTACATACCTTTATCAACTTTATACCATGCAGCTAATAACCACTGGGTGAACACAGATGGTAGAGTTCATACAAGGTAATTTAACATAAGTCAGTGAGCATTCAGTGAGATATGCACCGCAATTGTAGAATTTTGACAACTTGCACATGGAACCTGTCTTTGCGGTCACCTGAAAATGCCAACTTTAAATTCTTCTCATGCATGCAAGACATTAATGTACTAACCCACCTGTTTATACAATAGCCACGCACCTGCCTGTTAAGGCTAAGAAATTTTGGGCTGAAGGTGAAAAGCTTAGACAGGTTACTTATGTACAATAGGATGAATAAGGTACCATCTATGCATGTATAATTTTCCCTGTACCGTACTCCATACAGGTAACTTATAGATCATGCAAAAGTATAGCATTAATTGGGCAACACTGATCAAGTTAGGTTTCCTACATCAGTCATTCATCATTTGTGACTGGGCCTGTACATACATGCATGTGGCACATAAAATTTGCCCACTTTTTGCAACTTTTATATGTGCCATATTACATTTGTTTTAGCTAATTATTTTTATAATGCAATTGAGTTATAGGGTACAGATATTCGCCTATATTATACATGTGGTGTGTCCACTATTTAAATGCAGGACCATGCATACAGTCACATGTATTTTACAGGGGTGTAGCCAGGGATTTTTTGTTGTGCTGTGCCATTACACTTAACTATATTACTCACTCATTTTGTCCTGCCACACTAAATGGTGTGTTAGGGTCCTGCTTGCAGAAGTCTAAATTTTACAGGGTCGTGATGAACCCCCCTCCCTATGACCATGTATACTGGTATGCTAGTTTTGTATATGTCAGTGTTTTTTCGTTCTTGTGCATGTATTGTTGTGTTGATTAAAATTGAATGTATATGTGTAAGGCGCACTGCTTGGACTCCTGTATGTACTAGCTAAAACAGACTATGTGACTAAGCATGCATGCACTAGCTGCTTTAAGTGCTAATGAATGTTCAACAGACAGACTGCTATATGTACAACACGTTTAAAAAATTCTGAAAATGTCAAGACACCATGCAAACCATGCATATCAAACACTGTAAACTAAATTATACACATCATGCAGTACTACTTTAGTGAAAAGACTATTTACTAAATATCAATTAATTACTGTGCAGGTGCTCAGTACATAACATGTGTGAACCTAATACAAGGTATACATACACAACAGAGCTGCTGTAGTGAATAATAGCAAAAAATTTGCCTCAATGTTCACCATTCCATCACTTACTGAAGGTGTAGAGTTGTTCACCATTCCATCACTTACTGATGGTGTAGAGCTGACAGTGGGTGAAGGTGTAGGGTTGACTGTGGGTCCAGAGGGTGGAGGTGGACTGGGGCATTTTCCCGGACTGCTAATTCCACATAATGTCCATATCCTGTCTGTGTGGATGCTTTCCTTATCAGGTGTGAGGTTAGCCCCATCAAGTAAACCAGCATTAATAGCACAACACTCATCTTCATAGGAAGCCAATGTGTTGTTGCAAGGCACTGAACACTGAAATGCAGGGGAGCCGATCAAAAATAATTCGAAAGAGCAGTTACGCCCGTAGCCATAGGCTAGTCTAGGCTGGTTTTCACTATAAATAAGGTCAGCACAGGTTTTGTTGTGTTCCGAGCTGGAAGGGGAGCACAGCAACTCTAACTTATCTAGGGCGGCTACTTGGGAAAAAGAACTGTTGTCGCAGTCTCTCCGCATTCGGTGATATATCTCCCTGCACTCGTTAGAACAAAACCTTGTGGTATCACAGCCTGAAAGTTTGTGTGTACAAGTCGAAAATAAGTCACTGCAATCCTTCGTATTGTATTCCTTTCTCGTAGCATTGCAGTCCCTAAAACAATGACAGCAAATAAACTATAGCCATCTACTAAAAATAGCTATACTATAGCTAGCTGACTTCTTATAGCTAGCTATATGTATATCGATAGCTATACACTCACGTTGGGATCATCCCAATCGCGAAATCGGCTTCAAGTGTAATGAGGAAAACTCCGATCAACCACACTACACTCATTGTTTCGAATTAAATAAAGTACATGGCGAAAGTTGATGGCAATAATATAGCCAACAATCACGTGCGCCGTGCAGCATTGAAGCCATATCAATCGAGTTGATAGTGCGTGCGTACGAGCAGTGCACTGTACAGAGACCCATAGGATGATGTAGGCGGCGATGTTCAGGGCCGTACCCAGGGGGTTCGAGGGGGTTTGGTCGAACTAAAACTGGAAGTTTTATTTTTACTACTGTAAATAGCGACCTCAGACTGGCCAAAATTTCCACTACCTGCAATGTTTTCTTCGTATCTTTAAAACAGGGAAGCCTTATTCTCTCGCTCATTCAGCAAACAATCCATAATAACGATGCATTATAGCGCTGAAGTTTGGTGTACCGGGATTAAGCATTTCCGGAGAAACAGCACGGAACATTTTTAGGTCCGCATACCTTCTGTAGAAAAAAGTTCGTACGGATATTTGTATTGCAATTATGGCACCGACCTTGTTTGAGTGCGGGTGAATCTGCTGATGGTTTTCAGAGTCGTTTGAGACTTCCCTGGGCAAAGTGAAGGTGCTGAGTTCGATTCTGGACACATTTTGAGGTGAAACACACTCTTTTACGTTGATTTTGGTGAGCTAAATATGGCGTAGTGTAGAGTTCGTCTAGGTAACACTTTGTCTCGTGAAGTAGCCTCAATATTGATTGTTATAGGTCAGTTTTCGGTAGCTTAGTTTTAGCGGAATGTCGCGGAATGCCAGTATTGTAGTTGTGGGGTCATATTATTATGATTATTTGTCTATTGTGTAGAATTGATAGTGTTAATTGTTGGTTGGAGATAGCCTTGTCACTGCCTTACCTTGGTGAAAACTGTGAGCAAGTTGGAATCTCTGCTCAAGGCATTGTTAACCACATTTTACCAGTCTTACTAATATCTTCGATTACTAAAGGAGTGGTTTTTGAATTAAATACATTTTGAGTTAACTGTAATTTTTCATAGAATTGTTTTTATGAGTGGCTGACATTGATGGTTGATGATGTATTACCATTAACACTGACGACTATTAAATCACTTGTATTCAGACTGAACAAGAAACGCTGGAAATATGATGCTACAAATGTATCTTTGGCTGCAGAAACAAAGTCTGTTCCGAAGACCAACACTATCAGTGAGAGGGATTTTGCTCAGCTGGATTGCTTCCTCAGGGAAAAACCAAATGCATTCATTTTATCACTTGAAGCTTTGATCTTGTTCTGCAACAACAAAACTGCTAGTTGGTTGAATGATAAATCTCCTGCTGAGCGCTGTGAGTTGCTACACAAAGCAAGAAGTAGTTCATCCGGGTTAAAGCAACAGTATCAAGTTCGGAGAAAGAAGCTGATTGAAGACCGTGCTAAACTTCTACAGGCAATACAGGCTTCTTTGCTTCGTTTGCGAGAAAAGAAGGTACGAGAGAAAGAAAACCTTACCAAGGCAGTCATGAAGTTTGGGTTAAGGCAGAATGAACAGCATGTAGTGGATGGTCTTGCAAAACTAAAATCGAAAACTAGCAAGTTGCGTTCAATTGGATTTCAGACAGAAAGTTTTAGAGCAATGCTCTGCAGATAAAAGTATATTCCACCTCTAGAAGAATTTTAAAAAGCTGTCTGTAGAAGAAGTTTGCAGCAACCTGCACAAACTTTTTTTGCCACCTAGTGAAGACCAAGAAGGACTAATCAGCCAAAGAATTAAGCACAGATGGATGGTTGATGGAGAAGAGCAATGGTACTCTGGAATGATTCTAGATGTTGTCCCTGGTACAGATGACTGGTATAATGTCCAATATGACAATGAAAACCAAGTTCTATCATTAAACTTGCTTTTGGAAATTAGACAAGGTGACTTGGAATTTGTGGATTAAGCTTTTTATCTTTGTTTTTGTATAATTATAGTGTATGTGATTTGTGTGTTCTAGTTATGAATTTGACGAATTCCTGTGAAACCAAATGTGGGTGTGGCTAGTTAAGTGTGTAATTTGTTTCTATACATGTTTACATTATCGGGTCCAAATTTGGTGGAAAAATTCTCACGTTTACTGAAGTTATGAGTTGTAGAAACTTTGGTGCCAGTAGTGGTGCCATTTTCCCTATGGAGAAACTGTACAAAAAAACCCTTACACTGTCAGACATTACTAGCCATAAAAAGACAATGGAATAAGATATTGAAAATCTGTTTTCAGATCTGGTATCCTCAATAATTTTTTTACACACCTGTAATGTAAAAAATTCCAAATATGCAATAATTAAAATTGGTCCGAGGTCGCTACTGTAAAACGATCTTTTCAACTGTAATCTGTGAAGCACCTCGTACAGGCTCTGCCTTCTGTGCAAGCCCTCCAGTGCCCAACTGGTAGACTTGATAATAATAATATAATAATTCTAGCATTCATTACACACCTTCCATGGCTTCTTCCAGCTGAACCGCGTGTGGCTTCCCGAGGCATTAACCATATAGCGCCTCGAGGTTATCTGTGTAATTTTTTTTTTTTAATTTTTTTTTACAAATTAATGACATAAGATAAAATAGTACACAATAAACAAGAAAAAATTATCTTACATATGGGCCTCAGCGACCTGCACAGCAATCAGTGCCTCAGCAATGGGACAGCGCAAACTGGACCTGGCACCGCGAATGCACATAATTGCAGACCTCAACAAAGAGAAGCTCAATTTACATCTCAGCCATCCCATCACTATTCCATAGGAAAGATTGTGCTTTGCACTCAAAAGGTTGGCCAATCTCTTATAAAACTGAGTAGCAGCATCACCCATAAATAGAAACCACTTTAATGATGCATGAATCCAGACAGTGGTTTTGTCTCTATCGCTAAGGCTTCTATTATTCTACTTACAGTATCTTAATAAGGCCATCCATGACCATACTACACTGAGAGCTATACTATACACATATTTCAATTAATTCCAATCGTATATTTTCTAATAAGACTGTCCCAGAATAGCAATGATAAACATCAGACTGGGTGGACACTGCGACTGATAGACTGTTAACTATAACACAAGTAAACCTGGCTTGTTGCATTCAATGATATGAATTCTAAAGTATCAAGTGTGTGAGTCTGTCAGTTGTTTTTATCATCCATTTTGGACAATGGTGAAATGTAAGGTTTAGCTTATAGCTCAAATGAATCACCCTGAACAGTCTTAGAAATGATGCATTAGTGTGCAATGGGCCCATGTTAAGAGGAATTTGTGTCAACACAATGATGTGTGAGAAGTTTTTAATCAGTGAATGCATTTCTGCATTTAAACAATTTGAAGCTATTCTCAGGACAGTGAATATTAAAAATTTCTCAGCGTCTGGGGCACCCCCAGACCCCCGTGTCTGGGATCACCTACTGCTTCAATTTAGAACCCCCCTTTTGAAATTCCTGCGTACGGGCCTGAACATAGGCGCAATTTGTGAATTTGCGCAGTTTATAAATTGCACTGCGCATTTTGTGAATTCATAAAATGCGGTAGCTAATTACCTTGTAGACAGTTCAGCTGCAAACAAATCACCCTGTAGAGGGTTCAACTACAAATAGATAACCCTGCGGAGAGTTCAGCTAGAGTCAAGTCACCCTGTAGAGAGAATCCTGTAAAGAGTTTATCTACGTACAAGCAAGTCACCCAGTAGAGAGATCAACTGCAAATTATCCTGTGGGGATTAATTGACATGTAATAAATACATGCATTATATATATATATATATATATAATTTGTACATTTACTGATAAAATCTGCTTCATCTTTTTCTTTTTCCTGTGGTAAAGAAAAAAATATAGGTTAAAAAGCCTCAAAGCTGGCCATAGGCCGGCTTTGGGGTATACAAATACAAAAAGAAGTGAAATCAAATCAAAAGCAGCCAAGCTGTAAAAAAAGGAGTGCGGCCCTTAAAAAGGCTATGGTGAAAAAAGATGTGAAATCCAAGGTGGTAGCTAAGAAATGGCCGTGATGGTAGGTTAATGGTAAAAATTTTAATAATGACAATTCAGGTGAATTTGGTGCTGCTTGGTCTTGGCACAAAATTCACCTGAATTGTCGTTATTAAAATTTTTACCATTAACCTACCATCACAGCCATTTCTTGGCCGCCACCTTGGATTTCACATCTTTTTTCACCATAGCCTTTTCAAGGGCCGCACTCCTTTTTTACAGCTTGGCTGTTTTTGATTAGATACATAATATACACTGTAATAAAATGATGCCAGTGGGCAGGGGATAAAAATAATATTTTAATTTGCTTGTTTTTTGTTGTAAAATAATATCGTATGCAAAATTTATATGAACATTTCTTACATAGGTAGAACTACTCTAGTAGAACAGTCATTCACGTGAGTTATATGAAAATAATTTTACATGAAAATTTTATCACAAACTTTTTGCACGAAAATAAAGCTAATTATGGTAGTGGATTATATAACAAGGTATTACATCAGCAAATTAGGTTACTTCAGTTCAGCCGCCATGTGATAATTCTTTAAAAGTTATAGTAGTCATCATGATGTGGCTATCATGAATCACGATAGTGGGTTCATAATAGGGATCGCCCATGTTTTTTGCAAAAATCCTAATAGAACGCACACCTAAAAACCACCTTGAAAAGCATCCTCCAACTCAAAACAACCCTCTGGTGGTTCTTTGCAATGAGTATAGGTCCACTAGTAAGTATCAAGTGAAAAGGAAACAGTATGTGCATTTCAGACAAAACTGAAATATGCCCGTTTGTTCATATTATTATTATTATTACTAGGACCGCGTCACATACAACCAAGTACATACACCAATGTGACAGCCCCCTATTAGGTGGTGAAGGAATGATCCCCAAATCAACTCAATATGTCACAGTAGTGACAGATACAACACAATCGTAATTAAAGGCCACCAGTAGCTAAGTGCCAGTACATCATCGTTGTGGTAATGGCACAGTGATGTGTACACAGTATATGTAATTATGTATACAAAACATACAGGAGAGAACTATGCATTATTACAGTATTGTATGCAGCAATACATTATAGGCAATATCAACAGATAAAAATTATTAGCCAATATACAGTAAAGTATCAACATCAACTAGAGCTAAATAAGGTTCATCAGTGCATGGTGAAGCAATGGCACAGTGATGGGTGACACACTATAATTATGCATACACAACTTGCAGGAGATAGCTACACAATACTGTAGGAGTATGCAAGCCAGATGAACCAGATAAAGGAAGACAGCCAAGCCAGCCAGAGCCTATAGTAGCTAGCAAAGCCAGGTGAAGGCAAAAAAGATTAAGCATGTCAGTATTGAATTGCCTGACACCAGCACAAAGGAAGTTCGCTGCACAAGACAAGACTGTTTACATGTATTTCATAATGTAAAGAGAGTGGCATGTGTTTTAATGTTTTCTTGTATTGTTAACTATGTGACTGGCAGCTGGCATGGAGACTTGAGACGTTACAAACATAAAAACTTACTTGTGATCTTCTTGTTTACGTGTAAAGTGGCCTTTCCCTCTCTTGAAGTCACTTCACGGACATTCGCTAATCTTCTCCTTCGCGCAATCTGTAATTAAGCAAGGGTGTGGTACTGGGCGTTATATAGAATTACACTATGGTCAAGTCATCAGCACGAACGGGCGCAACGATTATACGTTTGTGCCTTCGTTCACAGGCGAATAAAGCAGTTTCAAAACCATGGTAACCAAAAATTACGCAATGGACCACACCCAAATCGCCATGTTTTGTACCAGACTGCTTGATGCTGCAAGTTGAATTCCTCGCTAAATTCATGCCAAGACTTATTAATACGTGAGTAAAATAGATTCCAGTGATAGAATAAAGTATGTAGGTGAGTTATTAGGCATTAAAAGATACGTACTGCCTCCCAACAGGGTAGTTTTGTAGGAAAGAGAAATGCGTAAAGGTGGATTTGGCCAAATTGTGACCTATTCACCGCCCAAAGGTGGTTAAAACTACGTGAAACTTGAAGTATAGATCTTTGTCCAGCACCACAGCAGCGTACAGCCACATCCAGCTATCCCAGGATTAGCCAGAGCTCCTGAAAGGCACGAGAACGGTGATGGCGTACTACCAAACTGTGATAAAATGCCAGCAAAATAAGACTCTTAGTGGTGAATTTTGCTAGAGTTAAGTTTTATTGTCGAAATCAACCATCAGTTAAAGTTTAGCGGTCTTATTTTGCTCTCTGCTTTTTCACACGGAGTGGGAATCCCACCACATGAGCGATTCTGGTTAACTCGGGGATGGCTGGATGTGGCTTTACAATGCTGTGGTGCTGGATAAAGACCTATACTGCATGCGTTTCCCCTAGTTTTAACCACCTTTGGGCGGTGAATAGGTCGCAATTTGGCCAAATCCATCTTTACGCATTTCTCTTTCCTACGAAACTGCCCTGTTGGGAAGTAGTACGGATCTTTTAATGCCTAATAACTCACCTACATACTTTATTCTATTACTGGCATCTATTTTACTTACGTAATAAGTCTTGGCATGAATTTAGCGAGGAATTCAACTTGCAACATGAAACAGTCTGGTACAAAAACATGGCGATTTGGGTGTGGTCCATTGCGTAATTTTTAGTTACCATGGTTTTGAAACTGCTCTATATCGATCCCCGGTTAGTTTATGTCTCTAGGCCTCGTGGTTTTCTCAAACATTAATTAATTATTTATTTATTATTTATTTATGACGTAATTTTAACTGCGTTTCGGCGTATTATTCTTAGTACTTGGTTGTATAATTATTATTATTATTATTATTCATAATTCAGTATTATTCTTTCACAGGCATAACGGAGCTTACAAGGAGAATCCTGGGATAAAAAGTAGCAAGGCTTACCGAATGGATCATTGTGCGTGTGCATGACCTATTTTTGATTTCGTTTTCGGATGGAAACAGCCTAAACCGGGCCGGAATTTCTTCTTGCCAAAACGCCATTACCCTTTCAAAGTTAAGTTTTTCATTCAACGCCATTCAGAGTTAAGTTTTTTGGTGTGCGCTGCTTGTGGCTAATAGAATCTGTCTTTATTAAACAGGCCAGGAAGCTTAATGTGGGCTGATGACTTTGTTGAAAGGTGGTTTTTTTCGCGCCGTGATTATTGTACGTGGGTGGGTTATCCAGATTAAATACTCTAATAGAGCAGTCATGTAAATACTCTAATAATGCAGTCAAGTGTATAACAACAATCCTTGCACTGAATTTGACAGCTATTAAAGGTACCAGTAATGTAAATTGTAGCTCATATTGGGACACTCTCAGTCTGTATGCACATTGCAATTTGATCATTTTCATGTTTGTACTGAAACGTTGACAGCATGCATTGCTATGCAGAATGCAAAATTACACTATTCACAACAGTCTTCATTATCAATCAAAGAAATCCATGTTAATTTGTACACATGATAATTGTAGTCAACATGAGAAGATATTGCTAAGGAGATGATATGTTCCGACAACTTGCAGCAAATACTATTCAATGATATACTGTAGGTCTATAGTTCGATGGATTAGTACACGGGCCTTTCTTGTATACTGGTGTTACATATGCCCTCTTCCAGTCTGAAGGGAGTTCACCCTGATAATGAAGTCAAGTGTATAACAACAATCCTTGCACTGAATTTGACAGCTATTAAAGGCACCAGTAATGTAAAATGTAGCTCATATTAGGAGACTCTCAGTATGTATGCACATTGCAATTTGATCAGCTTCATGTGTGTACCGAAATGTTGACGATGTCACTATGCAGAATGCAAAATTACACTATTCACAACAGTCTTCTTCATAATCCATTACTGGATTAATAAAAAGTACACAAACTAGACGAATTAAAAATTGGAAATTTTAAAATGGGAATAGGGATTACTGAAAAAGCCACGAAACAAGAAGGGATTGCTGGGGTGGTAATGTAAACCACAAATCCCTATTTTGACTCACTTTGCAAAATGACAGAGCATGTAACTAAAGATTTATGACAGAGAGTCAAAATAGGGATTTGTGGTTTACATTACCACCCCAGTGATCCCTTCTTGTTTCATGGCTTTTTCAGCAATCCCTATTCCTATTTTAAAGCTTCCAATTTTTAATTCATCTAGTAATATTATTATTATTGCAATTTTAATTTTTTTGATTTGTGTGATTTCACCATGTTCCTTTGTAAGTAATTGCTACTCACAATTGTGGTTGGTGCAAGAGTAATGCTTTGCAGTAATATTGATGATCAGATTAGTCAATGAATCTATACTATTACTATTATCACTTTAATGTTTCCTTTAACATAAGCAATATCCTCTCTTCACACACCACATTGTGATACTTGGACTAAATCTTCTGAACAAGACAATCCTTTATGTGTGCTTCAGTCCATATCTTTATGATGAATACTTTACATTAATACCACTTTCAATAACAGCTGGTGCTTGTCTGGAGAATCATCCTATCATGTGACAGCCATGTTGATGTCATCAGTGCACACACAAAAATGTTTACTTAAGTTGCTTGTATTATAACTATTATGCCATAGACAAATTGAGTAAACTTTAATTACCTACTATAACCACATGCAACACAGACTTATAACATAATCGAAAACATAATGTGAACGATTCAAATAATAATAACGGAACGTTATGCATTTATACTTTTGGAGTTGAAAATTAAAATTATTAAAAATGATTTCTTGGTCTTAATAGGCAGGTGGTTGCTTTAAAAAGGTTGGTTTGTAGCTTATCCTTTCAGTGTGGGAATTTAAAGTTGGCATTTTTTGGAGAGGTGGCCTTTCTATGCAAGTGATTGCCAACACAAGTTTTACTGTAGCAGCATTTTTCAGCTCAACTGGACCATTCAACTATTTTCAACATGGGAGTGCTCAGTCATGTATCTTTTGCACTTGGGATTTTAATTTAAAGTATTTACTAATTACAAAAAATACATAATGTTCCATTTTACTTGAACCGTTCACATAAAGTGAGGTAACTATCTTGACTGAGAAGGTGCAAGCATGCAGTGAGCTACTGGACTGTTGCTTTATTTATAGTTATATCTATAATTATTTGTGAGTTTTGTATCCACATAAGGATAACATGTATACAAATTTGTGTGGGCTGGCAAGTGTGTGTCTACATGCATGTAGCTACATTTTGGAAGATTCAAAAGTATTACACTTTCCTGCAGTTAAAATTAAATGTCCAGTACTCATGTGTTTGGTAAATAAGTGAATGTAGAAACTATTATATGATATGCTAATGTCACCCTTCCCTTCCATGATCACTATAATTAGTCACAATAAATAATTATAAACAATGATGAGATAAATGATGCATTTATACATGTATATCAGATATACATATATCATATACATAATGTTAAATATACATTCCAATCCAAAATATATAGGAAAGTTTGATTTATACTTAGTCAGTACACCAGAAGACCGCAATGTATTGAGGAGTGAGACTTCCTGTGTTAGGGATGATGACAGTGATGTGGCAACCTTCTCTGGCATATTGTTGCTCTCTGTTAAACAACTGCATGGCATCGAGATTGTATTCCACTCTGTAATCGCAGTTACCAAATCTCTGAGTAGTAAACACAACTGAGTATATGACTTGGTCTCCATCCATACGAGCATTTCCATCAGCAAGGAAGAACCCACGTTCCTTGTTTCTTTCTATCAACTGAACTAAGCCCCTTATATCGATTCTATCACGAAGAGAGACAGCATAGCCTGGACTCCTGAAGATGGCACTGACAGAGAGATCTCCACCAGAAGAATAAATGTTATGACGGAGGACTCGCATGTCCTGGTCCTTTAGAATAAGTAGTCTTTGTTGATATTCGTCATAAGGCACATTGATCATAAGTTCGGTATTTTCTGTTCTCCATTGTCGTCTTGTAACAGGCTCAAACACAGCCACACAATGAGATTTGTCTTCGTCATAATTATAGCAAACGAAGTTGTATATATTCTGTGTGCTTTCCTTAACTCATTGGCTCTTCTGTTTAAATTTCTTTGACTAAGACCATATTCGATTTCATATTGTGAACATCTGGGACACTGCAGAAGATCATTGAGAACAAAGTGTCTCGACCATCATGGTAGGTGTTCATGTGGCAAGGAACTCCGTTTCTTTTTCTGCCTTCTTCTATGAACTCTTCAAGTTCTCCAAGGTAGAAGCGTTCAAAGAAAAATGGAGTGCTGGATGGCAATGGAGTTCCCTTACATGGAGGTGGTGCTATGTAAATACAGTATATGATATAAAATACTGTCTCAAAGAATTTAATAATCTTCCTATGTATCCCTAAAGTTCATTATCACTACTTTTATGGTAATAGCCTATAATTTAGAGATTCTTACATCACAGTTTATTAAAATAGTGACAATACACTGATCAGTTAACCAATGGTATAAGAGTTACATTAATTGTCATGCCTAGTTGACAATATGTGATACAGTAAAGCATACACTTACCATCACACTGATCTGTCTCAATACATTGACCATTTCTCAATACTTGTCCTTCAGGACAGACACAAGTTGGTGTACAATCAGATGAACAAAATGGTGGTGACTGGTAGTTGTCACAAGTTGATTGACATAGAGTACCACACTCCTTGTATACTCGACCTCCAACACAGTCATCAGCTATAAAGAGAACGACAAAGCAGTTAATGTGCTAGAGATACATCTGCTTGTGCAAGCTTTAGTGTATGCACTTTATTTTTATCGGATACCTAACCATGTACATAATTTTAGTTGACTTACAGCATCCAGTCACACCCCTCCAAGTGCTCACATCAACTCCAACTTTTGCACATGCTCTGGCATAATTAGCCATCACATTACAGGAACAAGTGTCTCTGTTACGTGTCCTAACACATGTACAATAATCAGATTTACAGTTTTCAATGTAGACGTTAGGATCAACAACAGAATGACAAGAATCAAAGGGAGCATTGTTCAACATGGCACATTCTCTTTGTGCTCTATTCATATTTCTTTTACTGCAAGCGTTATCCAGCCTTCTATCTCTGCAACCTCCTGAACTGTCTTCAGTCAACCAAGATCTAGCAAACCTCCTAACACCAGAGCCTATGGTTCCATCTATCATACGATAATCATCAGAATCATCTCCATTGTAAAATCCACATAAGCCACACAACTGTCTCCTTAAACTCTTACTAGCTGAAACTTGTACACTACCAGTATCATCCCAAAAGATGTCTAAGTCTCTGTCTTCAAAGGTAACATGTGGATAGCTACCAATCCATTCTACTTTAACTTCTCCAACAGACATCATGCTACCATCACCTGCTGCAAAATTCCTGTCATTAATTGTTACCTGATTGTCACCTCCCCTCAACATGATGACAAGATTTTGACTTGGAACTGTTACAGTGACCTGGTCAATCAATACACTGTTTGATTCAAGAGCTCTTTGGGTGACAGTTATAGTGAAGTCATCATTGTCACATGGTTTTGCCAGTACATATTCACAGCTTCCAAGATAAGTATACTGGCTACAATCAAAAGTTCTGAAGTGACCATAGGAATAAGCTTGGCAGTAATCAGTGTAACAGTCCCTTGGTTGACATTTCCATGTGCCCCGTTTGTATACACAGCTTGATGAACAGTTCTGAGACATTCTTCTGTTGTGTTCATAGAAAATACCATCAAAATAGCAACCTACAGGAAAAATAAATAGTACATTAAATGGATATCAGTATAATCTAAGAATTACTTGCTTATGTACATACATATAACCAATGTATGTACTTACCTGGTATAGGTGCAGGTATTGTTGGTGCAGTAGAGCCTGGTGGTCTGAAAGGCCGGTCAGGTTCTGCAGCTACTGTAAAAACACAATCAGTGTGCATAATAATAATAGTTGTAAGGAAGTTGGGCGTTTTGTTTTCACCAAAGTTTAAAGATAAAAAGCTATCTTCTAACTCATTATACAAGAAACTGTGTTGATGACAAAAAGTAGGGGGTACCATAACCACATACTATGCATGATTTAGTCCTATAATGCATGTCTGTAAAAACATCTAGCTTACCACATTGTCTGGATTTTCCAGTATAGACAAATCTGTTAGTAGTTTCTGCTTGTATTATTGTTGGTAGAAAACCCCCTCGATATGTTCTCATGTTGATAGCTCCTTGTGTAGCCTCTTCTTGTAACTGTCATTTGATCTGTGCAGGAGTGTAACTTGGAAATCTCTGTAGTAACACAGCAACAGCTCCTGCAACAGTGGCACAAGCCATGGAAGTACCACTCATTGAGACACGATCCCTGTCACTCCTAAATTAAAAAGATTAAACACAAAATTATAATACGTATGGTTAAGGCATTCTGCTACTATGATACATTGGTACCTGTCACCTGAATTAAGCATTCACAAGAAGTGACCATTGCCACAAGGTCACAAATATTTCCCCCTCAAAATGTATGTATTGTGGTCTGCATCATATTAAGTAGTTACATTATAACCATCAGCCAATGAGTCACTGTTACATTCACAACTTCAACTCTTGGCTACTGCCTATAATAGGGCTCAGTTACTGATCCAAGGGTGACCATTATACACAGGTTCCACTAGCTTTGTGTATACATAATGAATAATATATCACATACCTGTGAGAAGCACTTCTTATCCACTGTCCTGGAGCAAGTATATCTACACATCATCCATAGTTGGTACCAGGAGAATCAGGCCGTGAATTGAACCAATATAACTGGTGGCCTAGGACAGATGGATATATATTGAATAGGTCTATACAAGTCACAATAAACATTTTCTGCAATAGTGCAACAATATGTACATAATTATGCATAGTTACACATCGTAAGCTCAGAATACTATCGTGCAATTTCATTAGCTTTTAAGTCCTACGAGTCAGACATGCTTAACAGTCACACTAAACCTACCAGGTGTTCTGGAGTCTGGATCTTCTGCTTCTTGTATTGCTCCCACATTAATCACATCTGGTGAACTTGATGATAAAAATCTACAAGAGTCCTGACGGAAGTTTCCAGCAGCAGTCACAACTACTATATTGTTAGCAACAGCCTCTCTGATGGCATCATTAACAGGTGGAGTGATTGATCCAATAAGAGACATTGAAATTACTGATCTTCTTCCAGTGCTTCTGGCACGACTGATGACATGATTGATTCCATCAATAACAAAAGAGAAGAATCCTCTCATTTGACTATCCAAAACTTTGATACTACAATGTAAAGAATTAAAAAGTGATACTTTGATTGTCAATATTTTCTGGTGACAAACATTCTGTGCAATTCTTAAATTTAAATTATAGCTTAATATACAGTGAAGTCCCTCAAAATGGTATGCTAAAATTTGGACACCTTGATAATCAGGACACTTGTCCATGGTCCCATTTGTATTAGTGTAAACATATTTAGTACACTTTATTATGGTCCCTGCACAGTGTAATAAAACATGCATAACTGCTATCTACCTGTACACTCTAGCTCCCCATGCTACTCCAGTTAATCTGCCAACAGCCAATCCTGCACAGTGAGTCCCATGACCATTGTCATCATCTCCTTGACCACCAAACTCATCATATCCACCAAATGATGCACGTCCCCTGAACACTTGATGACTGTATCTTATACCAGTATCGAAAATGTACACATCTACTCCATTTCCTGTTAGGCAGCACACACGTATTCTTTATCACATTATTAGTACTATTTTATTACACAATATAGCTAGGCATAAACATGAAATGATTTAAGCATCAAACAGATATAGCTACTGACCTTGAACTGGAGGACAGTAATCACCATCAAGAGGTAGAGATCTCTCATCAAGGCGGTCAATGTTCCAGCAAATTTCATCAGGCTCGAATGATCGCCGACTTCTACCATTATCTGTTTCTGTTTCATTGTCTGGTTTCAGTAAGTCAACACACATTGGCTTGTCTTCTTCTACTCGTTCAACATTTTTGTTTTTCAATATCTATAATATGAATAGATGTGCACACATGAGTGCTGTATATTTACATGCATATCATGCTATGAACAACTCAACAGTTGATTATATATGTTTCTCTGCTCATAGTCAGCCACTGCTATCAGTATCCTACTAGTTATAGGGTAGTACAACTACTAAATATATGGTAATTATGCTGCAGTAGCCCGAACTGTACACGGATGTATGTATTGTTTGAAGTCTAGCACTTTTGTAGGGTACCTTGTGTATGTAGTTACTACTGCTTAATAAAGTTTCTGGAAAAATCCTGCTACAGTGGCTAACCTGCTCTGCTCCATCATTGGTAGTGGTGATGACAGATATTCCATTAGTGATGTTGTAACTATCTCCTGCTGCAGCAATCTTTATGTTGCTTTGTCCATTTACATTATCAAATGTTCTCCCAAACATACGTCTACTCCCCTTACATGCAACAACCAGAAATCTTCTAGGAAGGTTAGACTGTATCATAAATTCTTGCTGTGCTTGCATTTCAGCAAGGCACCCATTCTCCATCGGATTGGTTTCTGGCTCAGGAGCCGGTTTTGCTGGCCTCCCGGTTGGTCTGCTATGTTTAGCATACCCCATAGCTAATAGCAAGCAAGCTATAATCGTCAGCTTAGTCAGCCACATTTTAAGAATCTATAGTAACTGTAGAGATGATGAGAATGGCCAAATGTGATGCTTTTATAGTTGGACTCATAACAGTTAGTTTACAGTTTGTGGTTTATCCATGTCATCATTTGTGTGGCTTATATCCAGACCACCACCATATCTGTAGAGATCCCATTGGGCTTCCAACAACAGGTGGAATCCCTTATTTTATAACTGGAGCAGTCCCTCTAAGTGGTGGATCTAGAAATTTTCAGAGGAGGTTTCAGGTTCAAGGGCGGATTTAGGAGGGGTGCTTTGGGTGCTGAAGCACCCCCCCTCCAAAATTTTACCATGTGCAAGCTAGGAAGCTTCTAGAAATTGTAGTATAGGTGCACTTGCATCTTATACATATGCATGGGCAATGAAAAGATGGAAAGAGGAGGGAGAATGGCTAATCTTTACTTAGAATTACTAAGAAGGGTTCAAATTATACTTTCGGTGTGAGACTTAACCTAAAAGCTGCTAAAAATCGAAATACTCTAATAAAACAGTCAGCTACTCTAATAGAACATCCATCATAGCGTTTTTTTCAAGAAGTTGCCAGTGTTCTTTCTTGACCTGTGCACTGCTATCTTACCATTGCTCCAAACATCCTGCCATATACTAATCACTTTTTGAGAACAACTTCTGTCAAATAGTTTAATATTATAGTAGGTATTTTCAGTTGTTGCCACATTGATGCTTGGGTTGACATGCTTAAGTAAAACAGTTAATTTCTTAGCATGTATACAGTTAACAAGGGTGTAGTAGCTATCTGAGAACTGTTTGTTCTTGCTTTATCAGTACCAAAGTTCCATGCTACATTTATCTGAATCTATAGCATCAATTGAAGCTAATAAAACTTAATGTCATACAGGGTTTGCACTCCCAAACCCCTTGAAGCTCAACTTTATAAGCTCAAATGATACCACAGCATTTATGCTGTTACATTATATGGGGGTTAGTTGTGGCCAAAAACTAGTTGTATATGTAAGTGACTTTGGACTCTGGTTATATAGTGATGGGGCCATATGGTTGTAAAAAGTCAGATTGAATTAGTAACAGAATAGTCTGTGGCTATATACCTACTACAAAGTTGAAGTTATTTTTGTGTGCATTTTAAATCTCTACAGTAACCTTAAGATCCAATCCTGTGTATGTCTTTGACAATCCACTATTATGTATTGACTTATAATCCAATAGCATTTAAAAGTGTAGTTCTGTTTTCCTAAAATTGCTTACAACTGAATTCATCCATCTTGTACCCCCACAATCTTTCAGTACAATAGTGTATTTGGTTAAAAATAGCTTCCAGATTCAATCTTGTGATAGCTATATTCCAGACGGAGCATTCACCCCAGACCCCCGAGCTGGAAAATTCTACGTATGCGTACTCTATACACACTACATGGTGAGTGTATACTTGCCTTAGGATTACCTAACCTAATTTCAAGGACTTAGACTTAGTGACTTATAGCTGGAAAAGTGTAACAGAAAAGGGGCCAAAGTAAGGAAAAAAATCCCTCCAACCCCAGGAATCGAACTGCAGGTCACCCAATGTCTAGTCGGGGCCACACTCAGTCTCCTCCAGGAGGGATGGATTTTCTTCCTTAATTCTAAAGTATTGATTGTATTAATACATTCTGTAGCATTTTACCACTGGATGTACATACAGGCTCATCCACTTGCAGGACTTTGACTTCACAGTTAATTTTATTGTACTCTGGTACATCGTTCAGCTCACTTAGTGGCGTTATTGTAACATCTTCTTTCTCCAGGCCAACATTAAAAGTTTTATCAGTTTTCTCAACAGTTGTTCCTTTGCCAACTAACACCTATCACAGAACAAGGAGTATTATCTGTAATACATACTAACTCTACATATTTACCTCATAATCATTGCTGTAGCGTGCCTTCTTTACTTGGCAGTTAGTCAGCACAACTGCATTCCCCATCTCTTCACTAAGTCTCTTTCTAATGGCTCCATCAAAACCATAAAGCCGCACTCTTCGATTGTCATCCAGTATCTCTCCATGAAAATATGATGCCCCCCTTCCCTTTTTCATAGGAGAGATATCTCCCAAAACTCCAGTTATTTGAGCATCTAATGATTCATTCACAATACTGCTCACATCAATTTCTTTCGATACCATCTCTGTGTCTTGACCAATAAAAATGCACACTACAACAGCTACGCTGCCTTATATAGTACAAAACTAGCAATGCTGGAGAGCTGGTGGAATTTCTACAACATCCTATTGTTGTTGACAAGTGTACTACATGAGAAAGTACCACCCATAGGGATAACTGGAATATCCTATTGTTAAAGTGTGTGTGTGTATGTGTGTGTGTAAACAACCCATGACCAGTGGCCAGAAGTGTCAGAAAGTAAAGCCTATCATCCATGTAGAGTACTAAGGTATTGCTCCAACTTCCAATCTTACAAATTGTAGTGTATGATAGTAAATGTAACATCTCCAACTGTATACGTACTATAAAGGGTTGCATTCATACTCTAGCCTATGTTTTCAAACTCCTTTGCCTATGGTAATGCATGGTATGATCATAACTATTACATAATTACAAAGTCTTTAAGTAACACTATTCATTTGTCAGTTTGTTGACACTAATGCCTACTAAGCAATGCCAAAGATCAGAAGTTCTATATAATGCTATATGATAAGTTGTACATACTAGCTATAAAAGTTCTAATGCAAATTACTTCAGGAATTCAAATCCACTTTCCAATTGTACATGCACTGCATATTACTTATTGCTTTAACCACACAATTTAAAGTTCTTTCATGCCAACAACACAAACCATCTACCACAGCACACCATCTGTTAGTGCTTAATAGCTTAGTCAGCATTGATATAGTATAATACTTAACATTGCAGTGCTGGTGTTAATACTTGATGGCACTGTGCTGGTGTAGCATTGTGGTGCTGGTGTTAATTCTTAATGGCATTGTGCTGGTGTTAATTCTTGATGGCATTGTGCTGGTGTAGCATTATACTGCTGGTGTTAATACTTGATAGCATTGTAGTGCTGATATAGCATTGTGGTGCTGGTGCTGGTGTTAATACTTGATAACAATGTAGTGCTGGTGTAGCATTGTAGTACTGGTGTTAACACTTGATAGCATTGTAGTACTAGTATTAATACTTCATAGCTTTGTTAGCATTAATCCACCTATTGTTTCTTTATGTCTGAAGTATACATTTCCCTATAGCCATGTTTTTTCTGTGTCTTTGTCCCTGTGTGTTCAATTAGAGCATAAAGCTCACATGTATTGAATAGTAATGCTTGATTCCTTTTCATCTGTGAATTGTAGTTACTATAGAAATGATCCTGCACGCAGGGCAGGTACCAATGCTAGTTTTATATATGAGAAAGTGCAATCATCCATGATCTCTAATATACAGTACCACCATACCATATATTGTAAATACACACATCATACGTACTTGTTTTTATGTATAGCAGAAACAGCTCAGTCAAATGGGTAATTGGGTATAGCTACACACATCATGTAACAATGATCTTTACGGAACAGTAAAAGTTATCCCACCCAATAACTTCAGCTGTTGGACGTTTCAGATTTCATATACTGCCATATACCTTAATAGTATACAATAGCCTGGCTATTATTACCAACTTAATGATGATATCAAATATATTAAACAGCATATTAACTAGGTCATAATCATTATGTAATTTATGTAAACTAGATCATAATTATACCATTGTAGTTTCCGGTCTACTTCCTTTAAGCAATATATTTAAATTCATCTGATTTTCAACTTCCTGCTGTGCTATATATGTGTATCTTTTTACATATTATAGTTAGGTTTCAATTAACATAATTTTCTATCACAAAACATCATTATAGTACCTAAAAAGATAGCCACACAATATTATATGATGTCATGAGGTTAGATAAATAGTCACTATTCCACTGTCCTGCAAGGAAAACTTCCTGCATTCTCAGATTAATTCATTCATCATCTATACATGGATTTTTTCTCCTTTCTCCACCTTTTCAAACACACTTTCTGTTACAACTTTACACAGGCTGTATGACCAGTTGTCCTACAGACCTTCAGCACTTGTGCTGTAAAGCCTTAATAAATAAAAATATTAAATATGACATGAATTTTAACTAGTAATGCATGTAATGCTTTGGTCATGATAACTTGAAGGCTGGTTAGGAAAATGTACTTTACACTAAGTCACATGAATTACCATAATTATATATATAAACATGTACCACCAGCATATTGTGAGGGCTGAGCATATTATACAGTGTTTATTCTAGTAGAGTTATTAGGGGAACTCCCCCGCCTAAAATTTCAGACTCCCCCCTACAATTGTAGTGACAACTACACTGTATACTGATTTTAAAGTTGCACAATGTGACAAAACTAAAAAATGCATTCAGATTCTATCTCAGACAGTCCTAATCTGTAAATTTTCCCAGGCTAAAAATTGCATGCATAGTTTTAAAATGATCCCCCACAGTACATTTTTCTATATGCTGTGTATAAAAGAAATGTATCAAAGACTTCCAAAGTGATCAGGGATACCCATCGTTAGCACACACTAGCATGTTACAATAATGTCAGAGGCAAACTCCGATGTGTTGCCATGCTTGGAGCAGCACAAAAATTTACTAAATTCAGCATAGCTATGCCATACTTATGGTAATTTTGCTCAAAAGACAAAAATCAGAGTTAGCTGTGTTCAGTTGGAACGTGTATGTTAAGAAATCAACAAATGATTTACTAGTACTGAGATCAATCTCTTCAAGACCTCCTACCTCTTAATCAACTACGTAGTTAGGCTGGTAGAAGCTAACTAACAATGTGGTTTCTACCTTGCTGATGGAAATGCTCAACTGCACTATGGAGATGTGGTATATTCAACTTTGTTCACCACACAGAAATATGGCAAATGTAATTACAAAGTATTATACAATTTAAGTGTGGGTGAACTGTATGATGTGACAATTGATTTATCCAAATATGGTTACCTCATCAAAGTAATTATCCATACAACAGGACAAGCTAGAACATTACATATAGCTGTATTCTGGTATTAAATAATAATTTTTATCCTTTTTATCTATACATAACTTAAAAATTTATATGGTGTGACAGGTGTGTTTTACAAATCTGGACATATCATAACATTATATGTTACAGTGTAGATATTTAATTATAGACAAAACTGTTGCAACTGTATTTGTATAGGGGAGTGTATAAACGGTGGAATGGACTACTGGAATGGTGGAATACTGGAATGGTGGAATGGGATTTTTTAAAGTTCAATATCATTTTTTACATCCAAATAAGTACAACTCCTCCCCTTATGTAAGCAAATAAATAGGATTCCCCCTTGAAGTCAGCTCTTTTAGCATACTTTTCCTCACCACAACACTTGTATGACTTATAACTCAATACTTTATTACTTGTATGAAACTAACTGTGGTTCAGTTCAGTGTGGAACATGGCACTGCCACAAAGAACTTTGGCTTAAATTTTGTTTTCTGACATAATTATGGAAAAGGCTCATTGTAAATGCTTACAAGATAGTCCCGTTTCACTTTACCCAAAGATTTTCACTTAGGCTCCTATAGGTTAGTGGTAAACACCTTGTACAAGCTCTGCCTTCTGTGTTCGTCCTCCAGTGCCTAACTGGTAAAGTTGATAATAAATGAAAACTTCATTATACAGTAAATGTACTTTTACAATGCATTCATGTAATCAGTTAGCTAGCTAACTTTTTATCATTTGGGAACAAGGGTTAAGTCAGGAATTTTCTTAGCGTTCCCAATAAACTGCTATTGTGCATGTTCATAACTTTCTTTACAGTACAATATATTGGTAAACTGTATCTATGGTGAGGTGAATTATGCTAAAAGAGCTGACTTCAAGAGGAATCCTATTTATTTTCTTACATAAGGGGAGTTGTACTTATTTGGATGTAAAAGATGATATTGAACTTTAAAAAAATCCATTCCACCATTCCAGTATTCCACCATTCCAGTAGTCCATTCCACTGTTTATACACTCCCTTTGTATAGTGTTAGTCCTGTTGATTATTGTATTATAATTGTTATATACACTACAATGTGTATCTGTAGCCATACTATAATACATACAACACTGCCATACTTGTAATTTACTTTTTCACAGCTTGACTGTTTTGAATTGTATTGCGTGTGTATACAGCAATTAATAATACAACAATGGTGAATGAGGTGCAGCATGTACATACCAAGTACCAACTGTATGTGTTGCATGAGTATCATTATATACTTTAACTGTATGTTATAAAATACAATACATGTAGTTATGCACAGTACTGCAGTTATTATTACAGGGTGTAATGGCATTATGTCACAAAATAAGTGTTATAGATACCCCCTATGAACTTCAGTTAATCATTGATTGATTGATTCCAGGGTCTGCAAAAAACAGGTCAAGCAAATATATGTATGCTTGTGTATGTAACATGTGGACATCATCAATGTACACACAAATATATTCAGTTGCTTGTATTATAACTACTATGCCATAGACAAATTGAGCAAACTTTAATCACCTACTTTAACCATATGCAAGCAGGACTTACAACATGTCAAAAATATAATGTGAACGTTATGCATTTATACTTTTAGAGTTGAAAATTACAATTACTAAATGGATTTCTTGGTCTTAATAGGCAGGTTGCTGCTTTAAAAAGGTTGGTCTGTAGCTTATCTTTTCAGTATGGGAGTATAAAGTTGGCAATTTTTGGAGAGGTGGCCTTTCTATGCAAGTGGTCGCTAAGACAAGTTTTACTGTAGCAGCATATATTTCAACTCAACTGCTGACCATCCAACTATTTTCAACGTGACATTGCGCAGTCATGTAACTTTTGTATTTGTGAATTTTGATTGAAAGTATTTACTAATTACAATAAAATACAAAAATACATAATGTTCCATTTTTACTTGAATCGTTCACATATACTGAGGTAACTATCTTGACTGAGAAGGTGCAGACATGCAGTGAGCTACTGGACTGTTGCTTTATTTATAGTTATATCTATAATTATTTGTGTGTTTTTGTATACACATAAGGATAACATGTATACAAATGTGTGTAGGCTGGCAAGTGTGAGTCTACATTCATGTAGATTTTGGAAGATTCAAAAGCATTACACTTTCCTGCAGTTAAAATTAAATGTCCAGTACTTATGTGTTGGCAAAGAAGTGAATGTAGAAACTATTATATAATATGCTAATGTCACCCTTCCCTTCCATGATCACTATAACCAGTTACAATAAATAAACAATGATGAGATAAATGATGCATTTACATGTATATCAGATATACATATATCATATACATAATATTAAATATACATTCCAATCCAAAGTAGGAAAGTTTGATTTGTACTTAGTCAGTACACCAGAAGACCGCAATATATTGAGGAGTGAGACTTCCAGTGTTAGGGATGATGACAGTGATGTGGCAACCTTCTCTGGCATATTGCTGCTCTCTGTTAAACAACTGCATGGCATCGACATTGTATTCCACTCTGTAATCACAGTTACCAAATCTCTGAGTAGTAAACACAACTGAGTATATGACTTGGTCTCCGTCCATACGAGCATTTCCATCAGAAAGGAAGAACCCACGTTCCTTGTTTCTTTCTATCAACTGAACTAAGCCCCTTATATCGATTCCATCACGAAGGGAGACAGCATAGCCTGGACTCCTGAAGATGGCACTGACAGAGAGATCTCCACCAGAAGAATAAATGTTACGACGGAGGACTCGCATGTCCTGGTCCTTTAGAATAAGTAGTCTTTGTTGATATTCGTCATAAGGCACATTGATCATAAGTTCGGTATTTTCTGTTCTCCGTTGTCGTCTTGTAACAGGCTCAAACACAGCCACACAATGAGATTTGTCTTTGTCATCATTATAGCAAACGAAGTTGTGTATTCTGTGTGTTTTCCTTAACTCATTGGCTCTTCTGTTTAAATTCCTTTGACTAAGACCATATTCGATTTCATATTGTGAAACATCTGGGACACTGCAAAAGATCATTGAGAACAAAGTGTCTCGACTATCATGGTAGGTGTTCATGTGGCAAGGAACTCTGTTTCTTTTTCTGCCTTCTTCTATGAACTCTTCAAGCTCTCCAAGGTAAAAGCGTTCAAAGAAAAATGGAGTGCTGGATGGCAATGAAGTTCCCTTACATGGAGGTGGTGCTATGTAAATACAGTATATGATATAAAATACTGTCCCAAAGAATTTAATAATCTTCCTATGTATCCCTAAAGTTCATTATCACTACTTTTATGGTAATAGCCTATAATTTAGAGATTCTTACATTACAGTTTATTAAAATAGTGACAATACACTGATCAGTTAACCAATAGTAAAAGAGTTACATTAATTGTCATGCCTATCTGACAATACGTGATACAGTAAAGCATACACTTACCATCACACTGATCTGTCTCAATACATTGACCATTTCTCAATACTTGTCCTTCAGGACAGACACAAGTTGGTGTGCAATCAGATGAACAAAATGGTGGTGACTGGTAGTTGTCACAAGTTGATTGACATAGAGTACCACACTCCTTGTATACTCGACCTCCAACACAGTCATCAGCTATAAAGAGAATGACAAAGCAATTAATGTGTTAGAGATGCATCTGTTTGTGCAAGCTTTCACTTTATTTTTATCGGATACCTAACCATGTACATAATTTTAGTTGACTTACAGCATCCAGTTACATCTCTCCAAGCGCTCACATCAACTCCAGCTTTTGCACATGCTCTGGCGTAGTTAGCCAACACATTACAAGAACAAGTGTCTCTGTTACGTGTCCTAACACATGTACAATAATCGGATTCACAGTTTTCAATGTAGACTTTAGGATCAACAATAGAATGACAAGAATCAAAGGGAGCATTGTTCAACATGGCACATTCTCTTTGTGCTCTATTCATATTTCTTTCATTGCAAGTGTTGTTCAGCCTTCTATCTCTGCAACCTCCTGAACTGTCTTCAGTCAGCCAAGATCTAGCAAACCTCCTAACACCAGAGCCTGTGGTTCCATCTCTCATACGATAATCATCAGAATCATCTCCATTGTAAAATCCACATAAGCCACACAACTGTCTCCTTAAACTCTTACTAGCTGAAACTTGTACACTACCAGCATCATCCCAAAAGATGTCTAAGTCTCTGTCTTCAAAGGTAACATGTGGATAGCTACCAATCCATTCTAATTTAACTTCTCCAACAGACATCATGCTACCATCAACTGCTGCAAAATTCCTGCCATTAAGTATTACCTGATTGTCACCTCCCCTCAGCACAATGACAAGATTTTGACTTGGAACTGTTACAGTGACCTGGTCAATCAATACACTGTTTGAGTCAAGAGCTCTTTGGGTGACAGTTATAGTGAAGTCATCATTGTCACATGGCTTTGCCAATACATATTCACAGCTTCCAAGATAAGTGTACTGGCTACCATCAAAAGTTCTATAGTGACCATAGGAATAAGCTTGGCAGTAATCAGTGTAACAATCTCTTGGTTGACATTTCCATGTGCCCCGTTTGCATATACAGCTTGATGAACAGTTTTGAGACATTCTTCTGTTATGCTCATAGAAAATACCATTGAAATAGCAACCTACAGGAAAAATAAATAGTACATTAAATGGATATCAGTATAATCTAAGAATTACTTGCTTATGTGTATACATATAACCGATGTATGTACTTACCTGGTATAGGTGCAGGTGTTGTTGGTACAGTAGGGCCTGGTGGTCTGGAAGGCCGGTCAGGTTCTGCAGCTACAGTAAAAACACAATCAGTGTGCATAATAGTTGTAAGGGAGTTGGGCATTTTTAGCTATCTTCTACTCATTATACAGGAAACTGTGTTGATGACAAAAAGCAGGGAGTACCATAACCACATACATATGCATGATTTAGTCCTATAATGCATGTCTCTAAAAACATCTAGCTTACCACATTGTCTGGATTTTCCAGTATAGACAAGTCTATTAGTAGTTTCTACTTGTATTATTGTTGGTAGAAAACCCCCTCGATATGTTCTCATGTTGATAGCTCCTTGTGTAGCCTCTTCTTGTAATTGTCGTTTGATCTGTGCAGGAGTGTAACTTGGAAATCTCTGTAGTAACAGAGCAACAACTCCTGCAACCGTGGGACAAGCCATGGAAGTACCACTCCTTGAATCACGATCCCTGTCACTCCTAAATTAAAAAGATTAAACACAAAATTATAATACGTATGGTTAAGGAATTCTACTACTATGATACATTGGTAGATGTTACCTGAATTAAGCATTCACAAGAAGTGACCATTGCCACAAGGTACGTATGGTTAAGGAATTCTACTACTATGATACATTGGTAGATGTCACTTGAATTAAGCATTCACAAGAAGTGACCATTGCCACAAGGTCACAAATATTTCCCCCTACAAATGTATGCATTGTGATATGCATCACATTAAGTAGTTACATTATAACCACAAGCCAATGAATCACTGTTACACTCATAACTTCAACTATTGGCTACTGCCTATAAAAAGGATCAGTTGCTAATTCAAAATTGACCATTATACACAGGTTCCACTAGCTTTGTGTATGCATTGTGAATAATATATTACATACCTGTGAGAAGCACTTCTTATCCACTGTCCTGGAGCAAGTACGTCTACGCATCGTCCATAGTTGGTACCAGGAGAATCAGGCCGTGAATTGAACCAAAATAACTGGTGGCCTAGGACAGATGGATATATATTGCATAAGTCTATACAAGTCACAATAAACATTTTCTGCGATTGTGTAACAATATGTACATAATTACGCGTAGTTACATATCTTAAGCTCAGGTTGCTTTCATGCAAATTCATTAGCCTTTAAGTCCTACAAGTCAGACATGTTTAACAGTCACACTAAACCTACCAGGTGTTCTGGAGTCTGGATCTTCAGCTTCTTGTATTGCTCCCACATTAATAACATCTGGTGAACTAGATGGTGAAAATCCACAAGAGTCCTGACGGAAGTTTCCAGCAGCAGTCACAACTACTATATTGTTAGCAACAGCTTCTCTGATGGCATCATTAACAGGTGCAGTGATTGGTCCAATAAGAGACATTGAAATTACTGATCTTCTTCCAGTGCTTCTGGCACGACTGATGACATGATTGATTCCATTAATAACGTAAGAGAAGAATCCTCTCATCTGACTATCCAAAACTTTGATACTGCAATGTAAAGAATTAAAAATGATACTTTAAGGAACAGAGTGTCAATATTTTCAGGTGACAAACATTCTGTGCAATTCTTAAATTTAAATTATAGCTTAATATACAGTGAAGTCCCTCAAAATGGTATGCTAAAATTTGGACACCTTGATAATCAGAACACTTTGTCCATGGTCCCATTTGTATTAGTGTAAACATATTTAGGATACTTTAGTATGGTCCCTGCACAGTGTAATAAAACATGCATAACTGCTATCTACCTGTACACTCTAGCTCCCCATGCTACTCCAGTTAATCTTCCAACAGCCAATCCTGCACAGTGAGTACCATGACCATTGTCATCATATCCTCGACCACCAAACTCATCATATCCACCAAATGATGCACGTCCCCCAAACACTTGATGACTGTATCTTATACCAGTATCGAAAATGTACACATCTACTCCATTTCCTGTTAGGCAGCACACACGTATTCTTTATCACATTATTAGTACTATTTTATTACACAATATAGCTAGGCATAAACATGAAATGATTTAAGCATCAAACAGATATAGCTACTGACCTTGAACTGGAGGACAGTAATCACCATCAAGAGGTAGAGATCTCTCATCAAGGCGATCAATGTTCCAGCAAATTTCATCAGGTTCGAATGACCGTCGACTTCTACCGTTGTCTGTTTCTGTTTCATTGTCTGGTTTCAGCAAGTCAACACACATTGGCTTGTCTTCTTCTACTCGTTCAACATTTTTGTTTTTCAATATCTATAATATGAATAGATGTGCACACATGAGTACCGTATATTTACATGTATATCATGCTATGAACAACTCAACAGTTGATTATATATGTTCCCTGTTCATAGTCAGCCACTGCTATCAGTATCCTACTAGTTATAGGGTAGTACAACTACTAAGTATATGATAATTATGCTGCAGTAGCCCGAACTGTACACGGATGTATGTATCGTTTGAAGTCTAGCACTTTTGTAGGGTACCTTGTGTATGTAGTTACTACAGAACTGTTCAATAAAGTTGCTGGAAAAATCCTGCTACAGTAGCTAACCTGCTCTGCTCCATCACTGGTAGTGGTGATGACAGATATTCCATTAGTGATGTTGTAACTATCTCCTGCTGCAGCAATCTTTATGTTGCTTAGTCCATTTACATTATCAAATGTTCTTCCAAACATACGTCTACTCCCCTTACGCGCAACAACCAGAAATCTTCTAGGGAGGTTAGACTGTATCATAAATTCTTGCTGTGTTTGCATTTCAGCAAGGCACCCACTCTCCATGGGATTGGTTTCTGGCTCAGGAACCGGTTTTGCTGGTCTCCCGGTTAGTCGGGTACGTTTTGCATACCCCATAGCTAATAGCAAGCAAGCTATAATCGTCAGCTTAGTCAGCCACATTTTAAGAATCTGTATTAACTGTAGAGATGATGAGAATGGACAAATGTGATGCTTTTATAGTTGTTCTCATAGTTGTTAGTTTACAGTTTGTGGTTTATCTATATCATCATTTGTGTGGCTTACAATATCCTGACTACCACCATATCTGTAGAGATCCCATTGGGCTTCCAACAAAAGGTGGAATCCCTTATTTTATAGTTGGAGCAGTCCCTCTAAGTGGTGGATCTAGAAATTTACAGAGGGGGGTTTCGGGTTAGGCAACAAGGAGGTGTGAATGCAATTAGCTCTATGAATAATATTTTAACAGATAAATTCATAGTTAGTCTAAAACAGTTTGAAATTGGAGCTTAGAGGTTCTTTTTTCCCTGGAGACCCTTTTTTCACTGGTGGCTTCTTTTTCTCCTTTCTCTATAGGCTTCCTGCTCATCCTATTAGTAAGTCTATTAGTACGTACTTTGACTACCATCACTTCGTAGTGTGTAATGAACTTTGACCATATATGTGTAATAGTTACACACACTGTGCACACACTACACACACATTGTAACTATTGTGTGTAGTGTGTGTACACACTACACACACACACTGACAGATGATCGTCTATCTCAGATTTCTTATTAGAGTTACAGCCAGGTGAACGTACCAATACAGTGAACCCCTATAATCTGGCATTCATTGATTCCCTAACTTGTGTCAAACAGAGAATCAGATGCTGAGGTATCACATCACAAAACCTTTTGGTGCAGCAAAGAGTGCCAAGGCATAATATACTGTATTTATGTGCTTTTAAATGCAGGCTTTATCAGTTGTCAAAAGGTATTTTTAAGTACATGATTTAAATAAATAAAGTATGAACTCTTTGATGAGAACCACCACAATGCAATAGTTACAATAGTAACATAGAATACGTACAGATGTACAAGTTCTCATAATCATGGTCATGTGTGAATCTGATGTAGTACCTATAAGATGACCAAATATGAACACAACTATTAGAGTTATATGGTGTTTATACTTCATTGTTATTATTTTAACAACTCACAGAAACAATGTATATTGATATGAGGATTAACCATTTAAGGTATGCTATCAGAGTATATAGTGTATGTTCATCATATTTGCTAAAATAGACTTACGTACTAGCTACGTAATAATTTATGCCATGTTTACATGCAGAGCATGTCCATTATTTATGCTAATCATAATAAGCAGTTATTGTACGTAATTCCAACCTTTTCTGTCAAGTTTTGTTATTTTTCCAAAACATAGCTGTGCATGCAGTATAGCTATAATAAGGGTATGTGTAAGTACATGCATTGTTGAGACAGCATAGCCAAGTGGTTGGAGCACTACTCTGGTAATTAAAAGGTTCCAGGTTTGATGCCCGGTGTCCTTGAGCAAAAAACCTTGCTCCAGTCTACCTAGGGTCTGCATGGAGAAACAAATGCCAACTGTCCATGTGTAATGAGTGAGGTTCAGGTGGGATTTTAGGTGCCCACACAACATTCATGCATGGCACAGATTCTGTGGGTTACTTATTCTGCCGCAAGAATATCAGCACTGACTCTTAGGCATCTGAGCTGTGCTTATAGCAAAATATTTTATTCTATGGTGTAGCTACACTGTAATTACTGCATTTACAATGTTAACAGACATTCCAAAGCCTGCTGCTCATAGCTTGTATCTTGGCAAATTAACATTTACTATAAAACTTTTTATGAGTGTTTACTTGCTTGACAATTCTTTGGGTAACCACCTTGATAGTTATGTAGAACATGGCTGCCAGTTTTACTAAAACTGTGACTTACATTTTCAATGCAGTGATATTGAACAACATGTATTAGTTTTTAAAATGGACTCTTGATATTACAAAGAGTAATGCATGTATAATGGGTGCACCAAACAATACAGCAATGGTACTGGGAATGCAGATGTGACCTTTCAGATTTTATATATACTGACAGTAATTGACTTATAGTAGTTGCCTGGCTACTATTACCAATGATGAGTACATTAGCTGTACTAACCGGGTCATCATATGTTGTCAACTAGAATCATAATTACATACACGATTGTAATTTCTTTTCAACTTCCTTTCATTTGTTATGTAAATTTCAACTTCCTGCCACTGTGTTATAATGTAGTTTATATACAGTAAGGCTTCAATTAACTTGTTACCTTCATCATGTTCTTTATCAACATTATAAATATTATATAGTACCTAAAAAGGTAATCATACTATACAGCTGTAGCTTCTGCATAAAGTATATGATGTCATGAAGTTAGATAAAACTATATAGTCCCTATCCCACTGTCCCACTAGGGACCTGCAAGGATAACTTCCAACATTCTCAGGCTAATCCTACGAGTATAATTATGAATGTTAACTGTACACATGCTATAAGTGACCAGATGTGTGAAGAGAGGTCTTATAGCCTATCTAATTGCATGTACGTGACAATCCTTGACTTGCGAGTATGGTACCAGCCTGGAATTTGGTCACTTTACACTCTTAGCATAGTGCTATTCCTGGATGTTCTTTTAAGACAATAGGTTAAACACATGATGAATTATGATTTGTCAAACTTGTAAATTTTGAAAGTCTGTAAGACCCCTTCTTGCAGATCCGGTCACATATTATGCACATAATTAACAGCATGGTCATGTCTATGTGACTCACATGTGGTCACAACCTGAAGATATGGTACATATATAGCTACTGTATAACTTTGCACATATGTAGCAATGCATGTAATACACAGTTTGAACCTGAAGGCATATCTGTGTAAAAACTACACGACTATATAGTTTCCCTTCATAACTGTGGTCAGTTGAAATGCTGCATGACTGTATTATATAATCCTAAGAATGTAATATTAACATTACAATAACATGTTACTATAGCTGTTAGACCAATCATGATTGCACTTGTCAACAATACAAATATGTAGAAGGCACCAATGATATACAAATGACTATTCTTCTGCTCAGTCTTGTGCACAATCTTGAAAGTATTGTAATTATTAGCAAGTTCAATGGAATCTCTCCTTGCCTCTTGGGAGAGGCATGTTTCCTTACAACAGACATGCAATTCTACAAGTTGAGATTTCCCAGTACGCCACCCTATAGCTAGATAGCAACATTGTTTTGATACTTTCAATAGTCCATGATTGTTTGTTTAGGTGTGTAAATGTTCATCTATTGAATTTGGTTGGTATGCATCTGTATGTGGTTTTACTGCAGGCTTTATCATTCAGTGGTCAAAAGGTATTTTTAAGTTATAAACTATTAATGAGAATTGCCACAATACAATAATTACAATAGTAACATAGAATACATGTAAATGTACAAGTTCTCATAACCATGGTCATGTGTGTATCTGATGTAGTATCTATAAGAGGACCAAATATGGACACAGCTAGCTATTAGAGTTATATGGCATCATGTGTGTTTATGCTTTATTGTTATTATTTTAACAACTCACAGAAACAATGTATATGGATATGAGGATTAACCATTTAAGGTATGCTATTAGAGTACATATAAGGAACATGCAGAATTATGATTTTTAACACATTTCCATGCAGAACATGTCTATTTATGTTCATCATGTACATATAAGCAAGAGTTGATATTATAAAGCGAACTCTTGATATAGGTATATAGTTGTAATTCCAATCTTTTCTGTTAACGTTTGTTGTTTTACCAAAACACAGCTGGGTAATTATGTAGTATAGCTATAAGGGTATGTGTGTGTATGAACATTGTTGAGGTAGCATGGCCAAGTGGATAGAGCACCACTGAGCCTGGTGATACTCAGTTGCTGCTGTTGTTGCTGTTGTTATTTTATTTAAATAATGACTTGAAATTTGCTGGGTAAGCAGCCCAACCACTTGTATCACCAATGGGGGTACCTGGTGTTAAATGGGGAGGCAAATGCCAACTGTCCATGCATCATGTAATAGGTGAGGCCTTTGGATACCCGCACCTTTACTTGTGAGGCATGGCACACCCCTGTGTATTACTACTCCTGCCCCTAGGAGGATTTGTCAGCACTGACTCTTAGGCACCTGAGTAGTGCACAAGTTGCCAGTCATTGAGTGGTGTTTATATGGCAGTCGAAGGCATTGCTTATATTGCTTTGTGTGCATGTGCCATGTGTGTGTAGTGTAGTGTGTGTGTACGTGTGTGTGTACGTGTGTGTGTGCATGTGTGTAGTGTGCATGTGTGTGTGTGTGTAGAGTGTGTGTAGTATATGTGTGTGTGTGTGTGTGTGTGTGTGTTTGTGTGAGTTTGTGTGTGTGTGCCCTATATGCCCAGTTGCAGTTCTTATATTTTCCTTGAGTTACTCGCTTTGCTCCTAGTCCATCCAGCTGTGTGATAGGAACCTGGTATCTAGGTGTCAACTAGGAAAGCAGCCCACCTGCTGTAAAATCCTATTGCTAGTGTTAGTCTGAGAAGCTAATGACAACTGCCCTTGTCTTACGTATTATGTGATTATCAAAATGTACTATGAACATAATGAACGTACATGATTTACCTGGTAGCTGAAGACTGCACATGATCATACAGTAAATGTACACACACATATTGGCCAGTGAAAGAAAACAGGCTTGGCTAAATTGAAAAGATGTTAGCAGCACAGGTGATTGTCCCTCTGTTTTGTGCTAGAACATCTACAGCACCTAAAACTTTGAATGTATGGTACAAGCAAACAACACTGATCCATCACAACTACTCAGCTATTCTCTGGGATTTCACTAATTAATGAGATGGTATAGTCATGAGAACAACTGGTCTATTTTAGGATTTAACTCTCTGACATAAATATAGTGAGTATCACTATAATAATTATAATGTGGTCTTTACTGGTGAAGTATGGCTTTATCTCATCATACCTGAGCTCAGCAATCGCTTGATATAATAATTCGTCACCTCCTTCCATCATTATTATGCTGTCCTACAAGGCCCACAACATTATGAGGTGCTATATACAGACTGTTAAGTCTGCATTAACAGTCTGTATGCACAGCCTGGGTACACATACAGTAATTACTGGTGGACATTTAATCTCTATTTATACCCATGACTGAGTTGAGGATATAATGTATACTAGTACAGATCTGCAGGTGTAAGCAGGGCCGGAGGAGGGAAAATTGAGTTGGTCAGGCCATTGACTATAATGTTGAAATTACTACTGTATACATGCCAATGAGAGAGGAGCTGTTGCACAGTGTGCAAAGCACACTCTGCAAAGTGCGAAGCACAAGCATTCTAGGGGGGTCTGGGGGCATGCCCCCACAGGAAATTTTTGAAAATTAGACACTCAGATATGCAATTTTAGTGATATTTCACTGCTAGCTAGCTATATAAATATGCTCAGGTCTATCTGTTGTTCTTCAGATTTTCTATACTATGTATAATTGTAGACCTGACATACAGGGGACACAGCATGAAACTTGCTGTATGGTTCATTTAGTTATAGCTAGCAATTAGAAGTTCAAGGGGGGTCTGGGGGTGCAACCTCCAGGAGCTGCAGAATTTTTGCAATTTAAAGGTTTGAAAATGCCTTAAAATTTAAAATTGATGCTAAATTTTAAAGTAAAACTAGCTAGCAAATTGCAACTTTCCCTCCAAATTTCACAGGGAACCCATGCAGCATGGCCCCCTTTAGCTAGGATATAATTACTATACAGTGAATTCACACAGCTACAATAAAATGCTACACAGCTGTATACTACTATACTGGTTTGTATGAAGTGAACGGATCATCACGTAAATATACTGGTGGACAGTCACGAGACCAATCAGCATTTGAAAATGGCGCGATGTGGGTGAGACTGAGAGTTTGCTTGGTATCTCGACAGGACGAGTGGGTAGTTGAAGAGGAGTGATTTCTACTCAACATCTCATCCAGATGGCCACCATGTAATGTATGAGTGTGCAGCTTCTTGCCGAGGAATGAGGTATCTGGTTTGTCACTGCCAGCCCTTCGCCCAGTAAAGGAAGCCAAGAGAGACAAGCCAAGGAATGCTAATGATTATTTTATGAAGATTGAATTGCGATATAAGTGTACTGGTTTAGAATCAAAGAAGGCACCTACCTTACACGTGATAAATGCCAACTGTCAGCACACGTGATACTGTACGTAGAACCCACAATCATTTCTGTACAAAACAATACGAATGCAATGCTGTACTGTATGGTAATTGGAGGTACTATACGTGTAGTTCTGTGCTTTAGTTAGGCTGAGAAACTAGGTAACTACTCGTGTCATGCATTTTCAATAACATCTGTAAAATGTACGTAGCTACATGTAGATGTGATCGTCCAAAGATTGCATGAGAGTAATGTAGTTCGAACTGGTCAGCTAGTTGGTTCAACTCCAGATTATTGGTCCGGCTCAGGCCTGACCAACCGGACCGTCTCCTCCGGCCTTGTAAGTGGCCTCCCTTATTTTGCTGCATGTTATACCCATGATCCCTAATCAAATTTAAAATTCCTAATTTTCCTTGCACTTTTGTATACTTTTTAATAACGTAATTAGCTATGAATGTTGAACCCACTATACGTACTTTTAATTCCTATGATCCATAAACCAACTAAAAATTCTTATATGTTTGCATGTTTGCCCCAACTATGTATGAAGTGGCCATTACACTTTTCCAACCATGTTCAGCCCATTACACAGTGTTACAAATGAAGAGCAAGATGAAAAGCATCTCTGCATTCAATCCAGTCACTGCATGAAAATGTAGACAACTTGTAGTTGCAAATGTAAGGAAGCCATTGCATGCTATTGTGAACTGATACCTTGAGCTGTCTGAAAGCATCATAGTCAGTCAGTCTATCATTCAATCAGTAGAAAATTCCACTGTATGAATTTTTTAAAATTTTGTTTGGAAAACTTTTGGTCATACTGAAGACACTTAGGGGCTTTGTTATACCTCCAGTACTGCCAAGGTGCCATGAAGGTAGTGTGTAACTGGTTTCTGGTCAATATCTTCTATATTATAAGACTGAAAAGCCGTCCGTCTGTCTGCATTCCATTTGATGTCAGGCATGTACTCTTGAACCGCTGCACGTTTCGAAGCGTCTTTGTGTCTAAATAAGCGCTCATTATCCAGCTCTACAATGAAGGTTTCGAAAAGTTCGTGCAAGCTATCGTTTGTCCGTTACCGCTCTTTAAACGCGAAGGTGTAGAAGAAAAATGGCTTAAATTCTTTCTATAAACCGCAAGTAGACACCTACCTCAGTCCATTTGTACAGGTATTTATAAGACAAAAATAAACGTGTAACCTCGGGTGTAGGACAGGTAGGTGAATGGGTTAGACAGCCGCCTTACGTGTAGAAGTTGTGGGTTCACGTGATAACTTTTTTTTTCCATTTGGGCACCTTTTCTGTACACTTTTTTTTGTTCAGGTACCTTTTCAGTGAATCTTTTAGTCACCCTGGGTACCTTTTGAACTATTGGTCATTGGAGTTTATTACGTAATTCTTAAATCAAGACACACAGTAGTGTGTCGTGCGGCCCAAGAAGCCGGCGTGCCACCCGTGAGTATATTAACAGGTAGAAACAAACGCAATTTGCACACCTATGTAGCTCTGTGATCCCTTATCCGATTGGAACCAAATTTTCTAGAGAGGTGCCGGCCAGTAAGGGAAGCCTACACACCAAATTTGAAGAAAATCGCTCCAGCCATTTCTGAGATACGAGCGAACAAAATTTCGCTTTAATTTCTTCGTTTTTTTTCTTCTATACTTCTTCTTCATTTCGCACACTTCGCAAAATCCGCTATAAAACACGAATGCGTGCTCGGATCGGGCTGATATTTGGCACTCTTAAAGGGCTCATTAAGGCGGATCTCTGTACCAACTTTGGTAGGAATCCGATGAATATTCACGGAGTTATGACCGATTATTTGCGTAGAATAAGGTCGAAGGTCTGTCACGCCTACAGGGTAAACTCCTTTGAGGAATCAGTTGAAAATTGCTATATAGATGGAGCAACCATCGCAGGAGTGACTTTTAGTGGTTTGAAAGGAATCGGTATAAAGACCACGGAGATATGACACAAAACCCAACCTGTGTCAAAATTACGCGATCGATTATTATGAATAAAAAACTATTAGTTCTCGTGTCTATCAGGCAAACCGCTTAGAGCAATGAGCTGAAAATCAGTATGTAGCTGGAATAATCATCATAGAAAGTCCTTGCAGTAGTACAGAAGAATCCGATTACAAACCACTGAGTTATGATTCGAAAGGCAACTACGTGTAGCAAATGCGAGATCGAGATACCCTAATAGAACAGTCACCCTAATAAAGCATTCAGCTGCATTTATAATTTACTCAATTATATTACATTGCAAATTATTCTGTAGGGAATTCAGTTACAAACAAGTCACCCTGTAGTCAGATCAGCCAGAAGAAGGTACCTAATAGAGAGTTCAACTACAAAGAAACCATCATGTAGAGAGTTCAGCTCAAACAAATTGCCCTGTAGAGAGATCAGCTAGAAGAAGTTACCTTGTAGAGAGTTCAGTTACAAAGAAACAATCATGCAAAGTGTTCAGCTACAAACAAATCACCCAGTAGAAAGTTCCTCTATGAACAGATCACACTGTAGAGAGTTCAGTTAGAAACAAGTCATGTTGTAGAGAGATCAGATAGAAGAAGTAACCTTGTAGAGAGTTCCGCTACAAAGAAACCACCATGTAAGAGAGTTCAGCTGCAAACAAATCACCTGTAGAGAGTTCAGCAGGAACAAGTCACCCTGTACAGAGATCAGCTAGAAACAAGTCACCCTGTAGAGAATTCAGCTACAAACAAATCACCCTGTAGAAAGATCAGGTAGAAGAAGTTACCTTGTAGAGAGTTCAGCTACAAACAAATCCCCTGTAGAGAGTTCAGCTAGAAACAAGTCACCCTGTAGAGAGATCAGCTAGAAACAAGTCACCCTGTAGAGAGTTCAGCTAGAAGAAGTCACATTGTAGAGAGTTCAGCTACAAAGAAACTACCATGCAGAGAGTTCAGCTGCAAACAAATCACCCTGTAGAGAACTCAGCTACAAACAAATTGCCCTGTAGAAAGATCAGCTAGAAGAAGTTACCTTGTAGGGAGTTCAGCTACAAACAAATCACCCTGTAGAGAGTTCAGCTACAATGAAATCATCATGTAGAGAGTTCAGCTGCAAACAGATCATCATGTAGAGAGTTCAGCTATAAAAAGATCACCCTGTAGAGAGTTCAGCTAGAACAAGTCACCTTTTAGAGAGTTCAGCTACAAAGCTACCACCATGTAGAGAGTTCAGCTGCAAAAAAAAATCAATCACTCTGTAGAGAGTTCAGCTAGAAGAAGTCACCTTGTAGAGAGTTCAGCTGCAAATAAATCACCCTGTAGAGAATTCAGCTACAAAAAAATCATCCTGTAGAAAGATCAGCTAGAAGAAGTTACCTTGTAGGGAGTTCAGCTACAAACAAATCACCCTGTAGAGAGTTCAGCTACAATGAAATCATCATGTAGAGAGTTCAGCTGCAAACAAATCATCCTGTAGAGAGTTCAGCTATGAAAAGATCACCCTGTAGAGAGTTCAGCTAGAACAAGTCACCTTTTAGAGAGTTGAGCTACAAAGCTACCACCATGTAGAGAGTTCAGCTGCAAAAAAAAATCAATCACTCTGTAGAGAGTTCAGCTAGAAGAAGTCACCTTGTAGAGAGTTCAGCTGCAAATAAATCACCCTGTAGAGAATTCAGCTACAAACAAATCATCCTGTAGAAAGATCAGCTAGAAGAAGTTACCTTGTAGAGAGTTCAGCTACAAAGAAACCAGAGTTCAGCTGCAAACAAATCACCTGTAGAGAGTTCAGCTAGAAACAAGTCACCCTGTAGAGAGATCAGCTAGAAACAAGTCACCCTGTAGAGAGTTCAGTTAGAAGAAGTCACATTGTAGAGAGTTCAGTTACAATGAAACTCCCATATAGAGAGTTCAGCTGCAAACAAATTACCCTGTATAGAACTCAGCTACAAACAAATATGCCCTGTAAAAAGATCAGCTAGAAGAAGTTACCTTGTAGAGAGTTCAGCTACAAACAAATCACCTGTAGAGAGTTCAGCTAGAAACAAGTCACCCTGTAGAGAGATCAGCTAGAAAACAAGTCACCCTGTAGAGAGTTCAGCTAGAAGAAGTCACATTGTAGAGAATTCAGCTACAAAGAAACTACCATTTTGAGTGTTCAGCTACAAACAAATCACCCAGTAGAAAGTTCAGCTATGAACAGATCACCCTGCAGAGAGATCAGCTAGAAACAAGTCACCCTGTAGAGAGTCCAGCTAGAAGAAATTACCTTGTAGAGAGTTCAGCTACAAACAAATCACCTGTAGAGAATTCAGCTACAAACAAATCACCCTGTAGAGAGATCAGCTAGAAGAAGTCACCTTGTAGAGAGTTCAGCTATAAAGAAACCACCACGTAGAGAATTCAGCTGCAAACAAACACCCTGTAGAGAACTCAGCTACAAACAAATCGTCCTGTAGAAAGATCATGTTACCTTGTAGGGATTTCAGCTACAAACAAATCACCCTGTAGAGAGTTCAGCTACAAAGAAATCATCATGTAGAGAGTTCAGCAGCAAACAAATCATCCTGTAGAGAGTTCAGCTATGAAAAGATCACCCTGTAGAGAGTTCAGCTAGAAGAAGTCACTTTTTAGAGAGTTCAGCTACAAAGCAGCCACCATGTAGAGAGTTCAGCTGCAAACACATCACCCTGTAGAGAATTCAGCTACAAACAAATCGCCCTGTAGAGAGACCAGCTAGAAACAAGTCACCCTGTAGACAGATCAGCTAGAAGAAGTTACCTTGTAGAGAGTTCATCAGCTGCAAACAAATCACCATGTAGAGAATTCAACTACAAACAGATAACCCTGCAGAGAGTTCAGCTAGAGTCAAGTCACCCTGTAGAGAGAATCCTGTAAAGAGTTCATCTACATACAAGCAGATCACCCTGTAGAGAGTTCAGCTACATTTCAAGTCACCCAGTAGAGAGATCAGCTGCAAATTATCCTGTGGGGATTAATTGACATGTAATAAATATATGCTCTCTTTTTATATTATGAACTCTTGATATATGCATTATATGTATAATTTGTACATTTACTGATAAAATCAGAATGAGTTAAAGTATTTATAAAATCTCCTTCATCTTTTTCTTTTTCCTGTGGTAAAGAAAAATGTTTAGGTTAAAAAAAACCCAAAGCTGGCCATAGGCCGGCTTTGGGGTATACAAATACAAAAAGAAGTGAAATCTAATCAAAAACAGCCAAGCTGTAAAAAAAGGAGTGCGGCCCTTGAAAAGGCTACGGTGAAAAAAGATGTGAAATCCAAGGTAGCGGCCAAGAAATGTCTGTGATGGTAGGTTAATGGTAAAAATTTTGATAACAACAATTCAGGTAAATTTTGTGCCAATTGACCAAGTGGCACCAAATTCACCTGAATTGTCATTATTAAAATTTTTACCATTAACCTACCATTACAGCCATTTCTTGGCCGCCACCTTGGATTTCACATCTTTTTTCACCATAGCCTTTTCAAGGGCAGCACTCCTTTTATTACAGCTTGGCTGTTTTTGATTAGGTATAATTTGCACAATGCTATTCACCTGACGTCATCATTCGAATACATTGGAAGCAGTAAGCTTCCACATTCGAAAACATGTATAACCCCGATCGTCAGTACATATATCTTCACGGAGTTTCAACTTGATGCAAGAAAAAACCAGAAACATACGAATGTCTAAATGCAGTCTTCAAACCATGGATCAGGGAAGCCCCATGCTAAGCTGGCAGCCATAAGGCAAGTAGTAGTATAACTTTAGGTGTCACTAAAGATTCATTCTTATTTACATGTCTATTTTTTATTAAATTAAGTATATCATTGACAATTATGCCAGTATTTGCAAATTAAATTACAACAAAGTATGTGATTGTTTTGTTTATGGTGAAGTTTATGGTCTGCTAATGCTCTGGATGATTTCATCACTGCTGTAGTAAGTGGCAGTAAAAGCCTTGCAGTAAGAAGTACAAAGGGCCTGTTTACAGTAGCTTCTGCTATTTCTTCCAAAACAGTAGTGAACGCTTTCAGTGTAACTCTTTGTCACCACTCTTCACCATCAGCTGAGCAACCACTTCAGAGTCACATTTCTCCATGCATTGTGCTGTGCTACATTTCCGTATCGTAATCATCGCTGCTGTCAATTTTCGCATTGCACTTGATGCATTTCAAATAAGCTTCAAGTGACACCACTCCAATTACTTTAGCATTCTCAATGATACATGTGAAAAGATCTTGAGCTTCTTCACCAACATCTGAGTCAACATCTACATCCTCAATTTCAGTAATAACAGTATTGCCCTGGACTGACAAGTACTTTTGTCCACAATATTTTTTGACAGACACCTTTTCAAATCGATAGGACTTGATAGCAGCAACTTTTTTCATGTCATCTTCCCAAAAGTTCATTTTGACAACACCACTTTGATCAGCCACAATGACATTCTGTAGCATTTTACCACTGGATGTACATACAGGCTCATCCACTTGCAGGACTTTGACTTCACAGTTAATTTTATTGTACTCTGGTACATCGTTCAGCTCACTTAGTGGTGTTATTGTAACATCTTCTTTCTCCAGGCCAACATTAAAAGTTTTATCAGTTTTCTCAACAGTTGTTCCTTTGCCAACTAACACCTATCACAGAACAAGGAGTATTATCTGTAATACATACTAACTCTACATATTTACCTCATAATCATTGCTGTAGCGTGCCTCCTTTACTTGGCAGTTAGCCAGTACAACTGCATTCTCCATCTCTTCACTAAGTCTCTTTCTAATGGCTCCATCAAAACCATAAAGCCGCACTCTTCGATTGTCATCCAGTATCTCTCCATGAAAATATGATGCCCCCCTTCCCTTTTTCATAGGAGAGATATCTCCCAAAACTCCAGTTATTTGAGCATCTAATGATTCATTCACAATACTGCTCACATCAATTTCTTTCTATGCCATCTCTGTGTCTTGACCAATAAAAATGCACACTACAATAGCTACGCTGCCTTTTATAGTGCAAAACTATCTATGCTGGAGAGCTGGTAGAATTTCTACAACATCCTATTGTTGTTGACAAGTGTACTACTGACATGAGATAGTACCACCCATAGGGATAACTGGAACATCCTATTGTTAAAGTGTGTGTGTATGTGTGTGTGTAAACAACCCATGACCAGTGGCCAGAAGTGTCAGAAAGTAAAGCCTATCATCCATGTAGAGTACTAAGGTATTGCTCCAACTTCCAATCTTACAAATTGTACTGTATGATAGTAAATGTAACATCTCCAACTGTATACGTACTATAAAGGGTTGCATTCATACTCTAGCCTATGTTTTCAAACTCCTTTGCCTATGGTAATGCATGGTATGATCATAACTATTACATAATTACAAAGTCTTTAAGTAACACTATTCATTTGTCAGTTTGTTGACACTAATGCCTACTAAGCAATGCCAAAGATCAGAAGTTCTATATAATGCTATATGATAAGTTGTACATACCAGCTATAAAAGTTCTAATGCAAATGACTTCAGGAATTCAAATCCACTTTCCAATTGTACATGCACTGCATATTACTTATTGCTTTAACCACACAGTTTAAAGTTCTTTCATGCCAACAACACAAACCATCTACCACAGCACACCATCTGTTAGTGCTTAATAGCTTAGTCAGCATTGATATAGTATAATACTTAACATTGCAGCTAGTGCTGGTGTTAATACTTGATGGCACTGTGCTGGTGTAGCATTGTGGTGCTGGTGTTAATTCTTAATGGCATTGTGCTGGTGTTAATTCTTGATGGCATTGTGCTGGTGTAGCATTATACTGCTGGTGTTAATACTTGATAGCATTGTAGTGCTGGTATAGCATTGTGGTGCTGGTGCTGGTGTTAATACTTGATAACAATGTAGTGCTGGTGTAGCATTGTAGTACTGGTGTTAACACTTGATAGCATTGTAGTACTGGTATTAATACTTCATAGCTTAGTTAGCATTAATCCACCTATTGTTTCTTTATGTCTGAAGTATACAATCCCCTATAGCCATGTTTTTTCTGTGTCTTTGTCCCTGTGTGTTCAATTAGAGCAAAAAGCTCACATGGATTGAATAGTAATGCTTGATTCCCTTTCATCTGTGAATTGTAGTTACTATAGAAATGATCCTGCACGTAGGGCAGGTACCAATGCTAGTTTTATATATGAGAAAGTGCAATCATCCATGATCTCTAATATACAGTACCACCATACCATATATTGTAAATACACACATCATATTTACTTGTTTTAATGTATATCAGAAACAGCTCAGTCAAATGGGTAATTGGGTATAGCTACACACATCATGTAACAATGATCTTTATGGAACAGTAAAAGTTATCCCACCCAATAACTTCAGCTGTTGGATGTTTCAGATTTCATACACTGCCGTATATCTTAATAGTATACAGTAGCCTGGCTATTATTACCAATTTAATGATGATATCAAATATATTAAACAGCATATTAACTAGGTCATAATCATATGTAATTTATGTAAACTAGATCATAATTATACCATTGTAGTTTCCTGTCTACTTCCTTTAAGCAATATATTTAAATTCATCTGATTTTCAACTTCCTGCTGTGCTATATATGTGTATCTTTTTACATATTATAGTTAGGTTTCAATTAACATAATTTTCTATCACAAAACATCATTATAGTACCTAAAAAGATAGCCACACAATATTATATGATGTCATGAGGTTAGATAAAATAGTCACTATTCCACTGTCCTGCAAGGAAAACTTCCTGCATTCTCAGATTAATTCATTCATCATCTATACATGGATTTTTTCTCCTTTCTCCACCTTTTCAAACACACTTTCTGTTACAACTTTACACAGGCTGTATGACCAGTTGTCCTACAGACCTTCAGCACTTGTGCTGTAAAGCCTTAATAAATAAAAACATTAAATATGACATGAATTTTAACTAGTAATGCATGTAATGCTTTGGTCATGATAACTTGAAGGCTGGTTAGGAAAATGTACTTTACACTAAGTCACATGAATTACCATAATTATATATAAACATGTACCACCAGCATATTGTGAGGGCTGAGCATATTATACAGTGTTTATTCTAGTAGAGTTATTAGGGGAACTCCCCCGCCTAAAATTTCAGACTCCCCCTAAAATTGTAGTGACAACTACACTGTATACTGATTTTAAAGTTGCACAATGTGACAAAACTGTAAAAATTGCATTCAGATTCTATCTCAGACAGTCCTAATCTGTAAATTTTCCCAGGCTAAAAATTGCATGCATAGTTTTAAAATGATCCCCCACAGTACATTTTTCTATATGCTGTGTATAAAAGAAATGTATCAAAGACTTCCAAAGTGATCAGAGATACCCATCATTTGCACACACTAGCATGTTACAATAATGTCAGAGGCAAACTCCGATGTGTTTCCATGCTTGGAGCAGCACAAAAACTTACTAAATTCAGCATTGCTATGCCATACTTATGGTAATTTTGCTCAAAAGACAAAAATCAGAGTTAGCTGTGTTCAGTTGGAACGTGTATGTTAAGAAATCAACAAATGATTTACTAGTACTGAGATCAATCTCTTCAAGACCTCCTACCTCTTAATCAACTACGTAGTTAGGCTGGTAGAAGCTAACTAACAATGTGGTTTCTACCTTGCTGATGGAAATGCTCAACTGCACTATGGAGATGTGGTATATTCAACTTTGTTCACCACACAGAAATATGGCAAATGTAATTACAAAGTATTATACAATTTAAGTGTGGGTGAACTGTATGATGTGACAATTGATTTATCCAAATATGGTTACCTCATCAAAGTAATTATCCATACAACAGGACAAGCTAGAACATTACATATAGCTGTATTCTGGTATTAAATAATAATTTTTATCATTTTTACCTATACATAATTTAAAAATTTATATGGTGTGACAGGTGTGTTTTACAAATCTGGACATATCATAACATTATATGTTACAGTGTAGATATTTAATTATAGACAAAACTGTTGCAACTGTATTTGTATAGGGGAGTGTATAAACAGTGGAATGGACTACTGGAATGGTGGAATGGAATTTTTAAAAGTTCAATATCATTTTTTACATCCAAATAAGTACAACTCCTCCCCTTATGTAAGCAAATAAATAGGATTCCCCTTGAAGTCAGCTCTTTTAGCATACTTTTCCTCACCACAACACTTGTATGACTTATAACTCAATACTTTATTATTTGTATGAAACTAACTGTGGTTCAGTTCAGTGTGTAACATGGCACTGCCACAATGAACTTTGGCTTAAATTTTGTTTTCTGACATAATTATGGAAAAGGCTCATTGTAAATGCTTACAAGATAGTCCCGTTTCACTTTACCCAAAGATTTTCACTTAGGCTCCTAGGTTAGTGGTAAACACCTTGTACAAGCTCTGCCTTCTGTGTTCGTCCTCCAGTGCCTAACTGGTAAAGTTGATAATAAATGAATACTTCATTATACAGTAAATGTACTTTTACAATGCATTCATGTAATCAGTTAGCTAGCTAACTTTTTATCATTTAGGAACAAAGGTTAAGTCATGAATTTTCTTAGCGTTCGCAATAAACTGCTATTGTGCATGTTCATAACTTTCTTTACAGTACAATATATTGGTAAACTGTATCTATGGTGAGGTGAATTATGCTAAAAGAGCTGACTTCAAGAGGAATCCTGTTTGTTTTCTTACATAAGGGGAGTTGTACTTATTTGGATGTAAAAAATGATATTGAACTTTAAAAAAATCCATTCCAACATTCCAGTAGTCCATTCCACTGTTTATACACTCCCTTTGTATAGTGTTAGTCCTGTTGATTATTGTATTATAATTGTTATATACACTACAATGTGTATCTGTAGCCATACTATAATACATACAACACTGCCACACTTGTAATTTACTTTTTCACAGCTTGACTGTTTTGAATTGTATTGTGTGTATATACAGCAATTAATAATGCAACAATGGTGAATGAGGTGCAGCATGTACATACCAAGTGCCAACTGTATGTGTTGCAAATGTAGCATCATAGATAATGTATGTCACATGGATTGGAAACGCCCGTATTATTTACATAGTGACGTCATCGGCTATCCTCGTTTCGCTGCGCTTAAACTTTATGGCCTCGACAGGTGGAAGATTTCGCTGTATTTGTAACCAGCAAATTATTGTTTGTTGTTTACAGCTGGGTTAGTTGCCACCTACACTAATTGGAGGCTGGACTGGGTAGGGACGCTGGAGAGCAGTAAACAATAGCGTAAGAAAATTCAGGTTCAAAGGTGAAATATGGTGTTTCAAAACGGTTGTGCAAATTTCCTGAAGAAACAGAAAGTGTAGCATTGTTTCTTTGCTGCTTTTTACACTACTTGTAGCAGGTAGAGTGTAATAGGCTAGCTAGATATTCACTGCTTCGCTGTATATTTCCACTGCTTCGATAAAACTTCAGAAAACAGGCACTACTTTGTGCTATTGTTTAGCTCAAGCTGAGCAGTACTGTAGCCTAAAATTTATTTCAATGTATCACACATTTCTTTGGTTGTGTAAATGCGGTGACGAGAAGTTGGCTAACAGTACTGCTGTTGAATTATTAGCTGGTGCGTACCTGCCATTGTCACCAATATTTCTCCCAGTAGCTACCCACAGACACGCTGCGTTCTTGTTCAGTACACAACGCAAAACAATAAACAATGTCCACGCTTTCGAACCGGCCTTCAAACAAGCAAGAGAAAGCCAAACATCCACTCAACAAAAGTCCCCATGTATTGGCGCACCGTATAAACTAGGATAGGAAAATAATTTAACGGGCGTTTCCAATCCATTAGGAACGCATACATTATCTATGGTAGCATTATACTGTATGTTATAAAATACAATACATGTAGTTATGCACAGTACAGTTATTATTACAGGGTGTAATAGCATTATGTCACAAAATACATACCCCCTATGAACTTCAGTTAATCATTGATTGATTGATTCCAGGGTCTGCAAAAAACAGGTCACGCAAATAATATGTATGCTTGTGTATGTAACATGTGGACATCATCAATGTACACACAAATATATTCAGTTGCTTGTATTATAACTACTATGCCATAGACAAATTGAGCAAACTTTAATCACCTACTTTAACCATATGCAAGCAGGACTTACAACATGTCAAAAACATAATGTGAACGTTATGCATTTATACTTTTGGAGTTGAAAATTACAATTACTAAAAAGATTACTTGGTCTTAATAGGCAGGTTGCTGCTTTAAAAAGGTTGGTCTGTAGCTTATCTTTTCAGTATGGGAGTTTAAAGTTGGCAATTTTTGAAGAGGTGGCCTTTCTATGCAAGTGGTCGCTAAAATAAGTATGACTGTAGCAGCATATATTTCAGCTCTACTGCTGAACATCCAACTATTTTCAACATGACATTGCTCAGTCATGTAACTTTTGTATTTGTGAATTTTGATTTAAAGTATTTACTAATTACAATAAAATACAAAACTACATAATGTTTCATTTTTACTTGAATCGTTCACATATACTGAGGTAACTATCTTGACTGAGAAGGTGCAGACATGCAGTGAGCTACTGGACTGTTGCTTTATTTATAGTTATATCTATAATTATTTGTGTGTTTTTGTATACACATAAGGATAACATGTATACAAATGTGTGTGGGCTGCAGGGGCGTAGTCAGGATTTTTTGAAGGGGGGTTCCAGCACCAGCATTGAGTTACTATAAGCCCCCAGCCGCTGAGAGACTTTCAATATTTTAAATCAAAACTCAGCAAATTGCTATATTTTATGCAAAAAGTACATTAATTATGATGCATTAAGTGCCCCTGGGACGAAGGTAGTACTAGATAAAGTCACCTAGTGGAAACAGACAGCATAACACATAGACACACATATAGTAATCTGTAAGTGATGGTTATATCTCACTGTGGTATAGGAGCCACGAATCCACTGATACAAATGACAATCAAAACAATATAACTATACAAATATGCATAGCATGAATTCATTTTGCATATCATGAGTGATAAATTACTGGAGCTCTATATCTTTAAACACTGCACACCAAAGCTATAGCAGTATAAGGTCATGCTAAGTTCTGCATTTAATGTTGGAATGTCTGAAAAACTTCATATGGACATGGATATTTACATCATGTTCAATTAGAGTATACCTGACTGCTCTATTAGAGTATATACCTGACTGCTCTATTAGAGTATATCGATCTTTTTAACAAGTTTTGAAGAGGGCTCATGTTACCTCTGTAAATCCTTCCCTGAGAGATGAATGTAAGTCTTATCAATTGTTGTGCTGTGCCATTACACTATATTGCTCATTCATTTTGTCCTGCCACACTGAATGGTGTGTTAGGATCCTGCTTGCAGAAGTCTAAATTTTACAGGGGGGGTTCCTGAACCCCCCGGAACCCCCCCTCCCTACGCCCCTGGGCTGGCAAGTGTGAGTCTACATTCATGTACATTTTGGAAGATTCAAAAGCATTACACTTTCCTGCAGTTAAAATTAAATGTCCAGTACTTATGTGTTGGCAAAGAAGTGAATGTAGAAACTATTATATAATATGCTAATGTCACCCTTCCCTTCCATGATCACTATAACCAGTTACAATAAATAAACAATGATGAGATAAATGATGCATTTACATGTATATCAGATATACATATATCATATACATAATATTAAATATATATTCCAATCCAAAGTAGGAAAGTTTGATTTGTACTTAGTCAGTACACCAGAAGACCGCAATATATTGAGGAGTGAGACTTCCAGTGTTAGGGATGATGACAGTGATGTGGCAACCTTCTCTGGCATATTGCTGCTCTCTGTTAAACAACTGCATGGCATCGACATTGTATTCCACTCTGTAATCACAGTTACCAAATCTCTGAGTAGTAAACACAACTGAGTATATGACTTGGTCTCCGTCCATACGAGCATTTCCATCAGCAAGGAAGAACCCACGTTCCTTGTTTCTTTCTATCAACTGAACTAAGCCCCTTATATCGATTCCATCACGAAGAGAGACAGCATAGCCTGGACTCCTGAAGATGACACTAACAGAGAGATCTCCACCAGAAGAATAAATGTTACGACGGAGGACTCGCATGTCCTGGTCCTTTAGAATAAGTAGTCTTCGTTGATATTCATCATAAGGCACATTGATCATAAGTTCGGTATTTTCTGTTCTCCGTTGTCGCCTTGTAACAGGCTCAAACACAGCCACACAATGAGATTTGTCTTTGTCATCATTATAGCAAACGAAGTTGTGTATTCTGTGTGTTTTCCTTAACTCATTGGCTCTTCTGTTTAAATTCCTTTGACTAAGACCATATTCGATTTCATATTGTGAAACATCTGGGACACTGCAAAAGATCATTGAGAACAAAGTGTCTCGGCTATCATGGTAGGTGTTCATGTGGCAAGGAACTCTGTTTCTTTTTCTGCCATCTTCTATGAACTCTTCAAGCTCTCCAAGGTAAAAGCGTTCAAAGAAAAATGGAGTGCCGGATGGCAATGCAGTTCCCTTACATGGAGGTGGTGCTATGTAAATACAGTATATGATATAAAATACTGTCCCAAAGAATTTAATAATCTTCCTATGTATCCCTAAAGTTCATTATCACTACTTTTATGGTAATAGCCTATAATTTAGAGATTCTTACATTACAGTTTATTAAAATAGTGACAATACACTGATCAGTTAACCAATAGTAAAAGAGTTACATTAATTGTCATGCCTATCTGACAATACGTGATACAGTAAAGCATACACTTACCATCACACTGATCTGTCTCAATACATTGACCATTTCTCAATACTTGTCCTTCAGGACAGACACAAGTTGGTGTGCAATCAGATGAACAAAATGGTGGTGACTGGTAGTTGTCACAAGTTGATTGACAGAGAGTACCACACTCCTTGTATACTCGACCTCCAACACAGTCATCAGCTATAAAGAGAATGACAAAGCAATTAATGTGTTAGAGATGCATCTGCTTGTGCAAAGCTTTCACTTTATTTTTATCGGATACCTAACCATGTACATAATTTTAGTTGACTTACAGCATCCAGTTACATCTCTCCAAGCGCTCACATCAACTCCAGCTTTTGCACATGCTCTGGCGTAGTTAGCCAATACATTACAAGAACAAGTGTCTCTGTTACGTGTCCTAACACATGTACAATAATCGGATTCACAGTTTTCAATGTAGACTTTAGGATCAACAATAGAATGACAAGAATCAAAGGGAGCGTTGTTCAACATGGCACATTCTCTTTGTGCTCTATTCATATTTCTTTCACTGCAAGTGTTGTTCAGCCTTCTATCTCTGCAACCTCCTGAACTGTTTTCAGTCAGCCAAGATCTAGCAAACTTCCTAACACCAGAGCCTGTGGTTCCATCTCTCATACGATAATCATCAGAATCATCTCCATTGTAAAATCCACATAAGCCACACAACTGTCTCCTTAAACTCTTACTAGCTGAAACTTGTACACTACCAGCATCATCCCAAAAGATGTCTAAGTCTCTGTCTTCAAAGGTAACATGTGGATAGCTACCAATCCATTCTAATTTAACTTCTCCAACAGACATCATGCTACCATCAACTGCTGCAAAATTCCTGCCATTAAGTATTACCTGATTGTCACCTCCCCTCAGCACAATGACAAGATTTTGACTTGGAACTGTTACAGTGACCTGGTCAATCAATACACTGTTTGAGTCAAGAGCTCTTTGGGTGACAGTTATAGTGAAGTCATCATTGTCACATGGTTTTGCCAGTACATATTCACAGCTTCCAAGATAAGTGTACTGGCTACCATCAAAAGTTCTATAGTGACCATAGGAATAAGCTTGGCAGTAATCAGTGTAACAATCTCTTGGTTGACATTTCCATGTGCCCCGTTTGCATATACAGCTTGATGAACAGTTTTGAGACATTCTTCTGTTATGCTCATAGAAAATACCATTGAAATAGCAACCTACAGGAAAAATAAATAGTACATTAAATGGATATCAGTATAATCTAAGAATTACTTGCTTATGTGTATACATATAACCGATGTATGTACTTACCTGGTATAGGTGCAGGTGTTGTTGGTACAGTAGGGCCTGGTGGTCTGGAAGGCCGGTCAGGTTCTGCAGCTACAGTAAAAACACAATCAGTGTGCATAATAGTTGTAAGGGAGTTGGGCATTTTTAGCTATCTTCTACTCATTATACAGGAAACTGTGTTGATGACAAAAAGCAGGGAGTACCATAACCACATACATATGCATGATTTAGTCCTATAATGCATGTCTCTAAAAACATCTAGCTTACCACATTGTCTGGATTTTCCAGTATAGACAAGTCTATTAGTAGTTTCTACTTGTATTATTGTTGGTAGAAAACCCCCTCGATATGTTCTCATGTTGATAGCTCCTTGTGTAGCCTCTTCTTGTAATTGTCGTTTGATCTGTGCAGGAGTGTAACTTGGAAATCTCTGTAGTAACAGAGCAACAACTCCTGCAACCGTGGGACAAGCCATGGAAGTACCACTCCTTGAATCACGATCCCTGTCACTCCTAAATTAATAAGATTAAACACAAAATTATAATACGTATGGTTAAGGAATTCTACTACTATGATACATTGGTAGATGTCACCTGAATTAAGCATTCACAAGAAGTGACCATTGCCACAAGGTACGTATGGTTAAGGAATTCTACTACTATGATACATTGGTAGATGTCACTTGAATTAAGCATTCACAAAAAGTGACCATTGCCACAAGGTCACAAATATTTCCCCCTACAAATGTATGCATTGTGATATGCATCACATTAAGTAGTTACATTATAACCACAAGCCAATGAATCACTGTTACACTCATAACTTCAACTATTGGCTACTGCCTATAAAAAGGATCAGTTGCTAATTCAAAATTGACCATTATACACAGGTTCCACTAGCTTTGTGTATGCATTGTGAATAATATATTACATACCTGTGAGAAGCACTTCTTATCCACTGTCCTGGAGCAAGTACGTCTACGCATCGTCCATAGTTGGTACCAGGAGAATCAGGTCGTGAATTGAACCAAAATAACTGGTGGCCTAGGACAGATGGATATATATTGCATACGTCTATACAAGTCACAATAAACATTTTCTGCGATTGTGTAACAATATGTACATAATTACGCATAGTTACATATCTTAAGCTCAGGTTGCTTTCATGCAAATTCATTAGCCTTTAAGTCCTACAAGTTAGACATGTTTAACAGTCACAGTAAACCTACCAGGTGTTCTGGAGTCTGGATCTTCAGCTTCTTGTATTGCTCCCACATTAATAACATCTGGTGAACTAGATGGTGAAAATCCACAAGAGTCCTGACGGAAGTTTCCAGCAGCAGTCACAACTACTATATTGTTAGCAACAGCTTCTCTGATGGCATCATTAACAGGTGCAGTGATTGGTCCAATAAGAGACATTGAAATTACTGATCTTCTTCCAGTGCTTCTGGCACGACTGATGACATGATTGATTCCATTAATAACGTAAGAGAAGAATCCTCTCATCTGACTATCCAAAACTTTGATACTGCAATGTAAAGAATTAAAAATGATACTTTAAGGAACAGAGTGTCAATATTTTCAGGTGACAAACATTCTGTGCAATTCTTAAATTTAAATTATAGCTTAATATACAGTGAAGTCCCTCAAAATGGTATGCTAAAATTTGGACACCTTGATAATCAGAACACTTTGTCCATGGTCCCATTTGTATTAGTGTAAACATATTTAGGATACTTTAGTATGGTCCCTGCACAGTGTAATAAAACATGCATAACTGCTATCTACCTGTACACTCTAGCTCCCCATGCTACTCCAGTTAATCTTCCAACAGCCAATCCTGCACAGTGAGTACCATGACCATTGTCATCATATCCTCGACCACCAAACTCATCATATCCACCAAATGATGCACGTCCCCCAAACACTTGATGACTGTATCTTATACCAGTATCGAAAATGTACACATCTACTCCATTTCCTGTTAGGCAGCACACACGTATTCTTTATCACATTATTAGTACTATTTTATTACACAATATAGCTAGGCATAAACATGAAATGATTTAAGCATCAAACAGATATAGCTACTGACCTTGAACTGGAGGACAGTAATCACCATCAAGAGGTAGAGATCTCTCATCAAGGCGGTCAATGTTCCAGCAAATTTCATCAGGTTCGAATGACCGTCGACTTCTACCGTTGTCTGTTTCTGTTTCATTGTCTGGTTTCAGTAAGTCAACACACATTGGCTTGTCTTCTTCTACTCGTTCAACATTTTTGTTTTTCAATATCTATAATATGAATAGATGTGCACACATGAGTACTGTATATTTACATGCATATCATGCTATGAACAACTCAACAGTTGATTATATATGTTTCCCTGTTCATAGTCAGCCACTGCTATCAGTATCCTACTAGTTATAGGGTAGTACAACTACTAAGTATATGATAATTATGCTGCAGTAGCCCGAACTGTACACGGATGTATGTATCGTTTGAAGTCTAGCACTTTTGTAGGGTACCTTGTGTATGTAGTTACTACAGAACTGTTCAATAAAGTTGCTGGAAAAATCCTGCTACAGTAGCTAACCTGCTCTGCTCCATCACTGGTAGTGGTGATGACAGATATTCCATTAGTGATGTTGTAACTATCTCCTGCTGCAGCAATCTTTATGTTGCTTAGTCCATTTACATTATCAAATGTTCTTCCAAACATACGTCTACTCCCCTTACGCGCAACAACCAGAAATCTTCTAGGGAGGTTAGACTGTATCATAAATTCTTGCTGTGTTTGCATTTCAGCAAGGCACCCACTCTCCATGGGATTGGTTTCTGGCTCAGGAACCGGTTTTGCTGGTCTCCCGGTTAGTCGGGTACGTTTTGCATACCCCATAGCTAATAGCAAGCAAGCTATAATCGTCAGCTTAGTCAGCCACATGTTAAGAATCTGTATTAACTGTAGAGATGATGAGAATGGACAAATGTGATGCTTTTATAGTTGTTCTCATAGTTGTTAGTTTACAGTTTGTGGTTTATCTAATCATCATTTGTGTGGCTTACAATATCCTGACTACCACCATATCTGTAGAGATCCCATTGGGCTTCCAACAAAAGGTAGAATCCCTTATTTTATAGCTGGAGCAGTCCCTCTAAGTGGTGGATCTAGAAATTTACAGAGGGGGGTTTCGGGTTAGGCAACAAGGAGGTGTGAATGCAATTAGCTCTATGAATAATATTTTAACAGATAAATTCATAGTTAGTCTAAAAAAGTTTGAAATTGGTGCTTGGAGGTTCTTTTTTTCCCTGGAGACCGTTTTTTCACTGGTGGCTTCTTTTTCTCTTTTCCCCATAGGCTTGCTGCTCATCCTATTAGTAAGTCTATTAGTATGTACTTTGACTACCATCACTTCGTAGTGTGTAATGAACTTTGACCATATATGTGTAATAGTTAGACTTCAGACCATAGGGGTCTAAGTAATTTAGTAACCCAATAGCCTTGTGTCATCGCAGCAAAGTGCTACGACTAACTCTCTCAGTATTTCTACACAACAATACTCTTGCACCAACTGTGGTTATAAGTTTGTGCTCCAGCAATTATATTATAGTGTTATGAGTAAATGATTTGTGGAACATAGTGAAACCACACAGGTAAAGAAATTTAAAATTACAATCATATAGCCATATCATGATGACCATTAAATATTAGAGTAACTTCTAATGAATTATCAAATTGGTGGTTGGCCTAATTTGATGATCAGCAATTGCCTATACAATGTATTCATACTCTACTGTCTTCCTTATACCAATTAACAAATAATAATAATAATAATAATAATAAAAATCAACAGGGAACACGTCTGGCCAACATTATAAGGCTGTCCACCAGTAAACCACCGATTCTTGCCAAGCCAGGTCCTTCACAAGGCCTGAAACCGCCATTTGAGCACTCCACACTGCCCATGTGTGTTTTGTTTGTTTAACTTAAAGTATACAAAGCTGGTGAGCCAGAGGGTTATTGAATCACTTAGACCCTGTGGTCTGACGTCTATCTTATTTATACCCTGTATGTATATAGTTATTGTACCTTAACACTGTTGACAGCTGCTTGTAACAGAGAAATGTATTGTTAATTAGTAGAAAAAAGTACAGGTTCAAAAATAAATTGATAGAATAAAACCTACTAACTTTTATGCATTATGTATGAAACTATACACATCATGTGTGTGTGTGTGTGTGTGTATGTGTATGTGTGTACGTGTGTGTGCACACACTACACACACACACTGACAGATGATTGTCTATCTCAGATTTCTTATTAGAGTTACAGCCAGGTGAACGTACCAATACAGTGAACCCCTATAATCTGGCATTCATTGATTCCCTAACTTGTGTCAAATTAGTGAGAATCAGATGCTGAGGTATCACATCACAAAACCTTTTGGTGCAGCAAAGAGTGCCAAGGCATAATATACTGTATTTATGTGCTTTTAAATGCAGGCTTTATCAGTTGTCAAAAGGTATTTTTAAGTACATGATTTAAATAAATAAAGTATGAACTCTTTGATGAGAACCACCACAATGCAATAGTTACAATAGTAACATAGAATACATACAAATGTACAAGTTCTCATAATCATGGTCATGTGTGAATCTGATGTAGTACCTATAAGATGACCAAATATGAACACAGCTATTAGAGTTATATGGTGTTTATGCTTCATTGTTATTATTTTAGCAACTCACAGAAACAATGTATATGGATATGAGGATTAACCATTTAAGGTATGCTATCAGAGTATATAGTGTATGCCCATCATATTTGCTAAAATAGACTTACGTACTAGCTACGTAATAATTTATGCCATGTTTACATGCAGAGCATGTCCATTATTTATGCTAATCATAATAAGCAGTTATTTTACGTAATTCCAACCTTTTCTGTCAAGTTTAGTTATTTTTCCAAAACATAGCTGTGCATGCAGTATAGCTATAATAAGGGTATGTGTAAGTACATGCATTGTTGAGACAGCATAGCCAAGTGGTTGGAGCACTACTCTGGTAATTAAACGATTCCAGGTTTGATGCCCGGTGATCCTTGAGTAAAAAACCTTGCTCCAGTCTACCTAGGGTCTGCATGGAGAAACAAATGCCAACTGTCCATGTGTAATGAGTGAGGTTCAGGTGGGATTTTAGGTGCCCACACAACATTCATGTGTGGCACAGCTTCAATCTGTGGGTTACTTATTCTGCCGCAAGAATATCAGCACTGACTCTTAGGCATCTGAGCTGTGCACAGGTTACTTGTAGCAAAATATTTTATTCTATGGTGTAGCTACACTGTAATTACTGCATTTACAATGTTAACAGACATTCCAAAGCCTGCTGCTCATAGCTTGTATCTTGGCAAATTAACATAAAACTTTTTATGAGTGTTTACTTGCTTGACAATGCTTTGGGTAACCACCTTGATAGTTATGTAGAACATGGCTGCCAGTTTTACTAAAACTGTGACTTACATTTTCAATGCAGTGGTATTGAACAACATGTATTAGTTTTTAAAATGGACTCTTGATATTACAAAGAGTAATGCATGTATAATGGGTGCACCAAACAATACAGCAATGGTACTGGGAATGCAGATGTGACCTTTCAGATTTTATATATACTGACAGTAACTGACTTATAGTAGTTGCCTGGCTACTACAGTATTACCAATGATGAGTACATTAGCTGTACTAACCGGGTCATCATATGTTGTCAACTAGAATCATAATTACATACTGATTGTAATTTCTTTTCAACTTCCTTTCATTTGTTATGTAAATTTCAACTTCCTGCCACTGTGTTATAATGTAGTTTATATACAGTAAGGCTTCAATTAACTTGTTACCTTCATCATGTTCTTTATCAACATTATAAACATTATATAGTACCTAAAAAGGTAATCATACTATACAGCTGTAGCTTCTGCATAAATTATATGATGTCATGAAGTTAGATAAAGCTATATAGTCACTATCCCACTGTCCCACTAGGGACCTGCAAGGATAACTTCCAACATTCTCAGGCTAATCCTACGAGTATAATATAATTATGAATGTTAACTGTACACATGCTATAAGTGACGAGATGTGTGAAGAGAGGTCTTATAGCCTATCTAATTGCATGTACTTGACAATCCTTGACTTGCGAGTATGGTACCAGCCTGGAATTTCGTCACTTTACACTCTTAGCATAGTGCTATTCCTGGATGTTCTTTTAAGACAATAGGTTAAACACATGATGAATTATGATTTGTCAAACTTGTAAATTTTGAAAGTCTGTAAGACCCCTTTTTGCAGATCCGGTCACATATTATGCACATAATTAACAGCATGGTCATGTCTATGTGACTCACATGTGGTCACAACCTGAAGATATGGTACATATATAGCTACTGTATAACTTTGCACATATGTAGCAATGCAAGTAATACACAGTTTGAACCTGAAGGCATATCTGTGTAAAAACTACATGACTATATAGTTTCCCTTCATAACTGTGGTCAGTTGAAATGCTGCATGACTGTATTATATAATCCTAAGAATGTAATATTAACATTACAATAACATGTTACTATAACTGTTAGACCAATCATGATTGCACTTGTCAACAATACAAATATGTAGAAGGCACCAGTGATATACAAATGACTATTCTTCTGCTCAGTCTTGTGCACAATCTTGAAAGTATTGTAATTATTAGCAAGTTCAATGGAATCTCTCCTTGCCTCTTGGGAGAGGCATGTTTCCTTACAACAGACATGCAATTCTACAAGTTGAGATTTCCCAGTACGCCACCCTATAGCTAGATAGCAACATTGTTTTGATACTTTCAATAGTCCATGATTGTTTGTTTAGGTGTGTAAATGTTCATCTATTGAATTTGGTTGGTATGCATCTGTATGTGGTTTTACTGCAGGCTTTATCATTCAGTGGTCAAAAGGTATTTTTAAGTTATAAACTATTAATGAGAATTGCCACAATACAATAGTTACAATAGTAACATAGAATACATGTAAATGTACAAGTTCTCATAACCATGGTCATGTGTGTATCTGATGTAGTATCTATAAGAGGACCAAATATGGACACAGCTAGCTATTAGAGTTATATGGCATCATGTATGTTTATGCTTCATTGTTATTATTTTAACAACTCACAGAAACAATGTATATGGATATGAGGATTAACCATTTAAGGTATGCTATTAGAGTACATATAAGGAACATGCAGAATTATGATTTTTAACACGTTTCCATGCAGAACATGTCTATTTATGTTCATCATGTACATATAAGCAAGAGTTGATATTATAAAGTGAACTCTTGATATAGGTATATAGTTATTGTAATTCCAATCTTTTCTGTTAACGTTTGTTGTTTTACCAAAACACAGCTGGGTAATAATGCAGTATAGCTATAAGGGTATGTGAGTGTATGAACATTGTTGAGGTAGCATGGCGAAGTGGATAGAGCACCACTGAGCCTGGTGATACTCAGTTGCTGCTGTTGTTGCTGTTGTTATTTTCTTGAACAAGAAGCATACTCACATCTACCCATTCAGTTATTTAAATGATGACTTGAAATTTGCTGGGTAAGCAGCCCAACCACTTGTATCACCAATGGGGGTACCTGGTGTTAAATTGGGAGGCAAATGCCAACTGTCCATGCGTCATGTAATAGGTGAGGCCTTTGGATACCCGCACCTTTACTTGTGAGGCATGGCACACCCCTGTGGATTACTACTCCTGCCCCTAGGAGGATTTGCCAGCACTGACTCTTAGGCACCTGAGTAGTGCACAAGTTGCCAGTCATTGAGTGGTGTTTATATGGCAGTCGAAGGCATTGCTTATATTGCTTTGTGCGCATGTGCCATGTGTGTGTAGTGTAGTGTGTGTGTACGTGTGTGTGTGCATGTGTGTTGTGTGCATGTGTGTGTGTGTGTAGTATATGTGTGTGTGTGTGTGTGTGTGTGTGTGTGTTTGTGTGAGTTTGTGTGTGTGCCCTATATGCCCAGTTGCAGTTCTTATATTTTCCTTGAGTTACTCGCTTTGCTCCTAGTCCATCCAGCTGTGTGATAGGAACCTGGTATCTAGGTGTCAACTAGGAAAGCAGCCCACCTGCTGTAAAATCCTATTGCTAGTGTTAGTCTGAGAAGCTAATGACAACTGCCCTTGTCTTACGTATTATGTGATTATCAAAATGTACTATGAACATAATGAATGTACATGATTTACCTGGTAGCTGAAGACTGCACATGATCATACAGTAAATGTACACACACATATTGGCCAGTGAAAGAAAACAGGCTTGGCTAAATTGAAAAGATGTTAGCAGCACAGGTGATTGTCCCTCTGTTTTGTGCTAGAACATCTACAGCACCTAAAACTTTGAATGTATGGTACAAGCAAACAACACTGATCCATCACAACTACTCAGCTATTCTCTGGGATTTCACTAATTAATGAGATGGTATAGTCATGAGAACAACTGGTCTATTTTAGGACTTTACTCTCTGACATAAATATAGTGAGTATCACTATTATAATGTGGTCTTTACTGGTGAAGTATGGCTTTATCTCATCATACCTGAGCTCAGCAATCGCTTGATATAATAATTCGTCACCTCCTTCCATCATTATTATGCTGTCCTACAAGGCCCACAACATTATGAGGTGCTATATACAGACTGTTAAGTCTGCATTAACAGTCTGTATGCACAGCCTGGGTACACATACAGTAATTACTGGTGGACATTTAATCTCTATTTATACCCATGACTGAGTTGAGGATATAATGTATACTAGTACAGATCTGCAGGTGTAAGTGGCCTCCCTTATTTTGTTGCATGTTATACCCATGATCCCTAATCAAATTTAAAATTCCTAATTTTCCTTGCACTTCTTTGTATACTTTTTAATAACGTAATTAGCTATGAATGTTGAACCCACTATACGTACTTTTAATTCCTATGATCCATAAACCAACTAAAAATTCTTATATGTTTGCATGTTTGTCCCAACTATGTATGAAGTGGCCATTACACTTTTCCAACCATGTTCAGCCCATTACACAGTGTTACAAATGAAGAGCAAGATGAAAAGCATCTCTGCATTCAATCCAGTCACTGCATGAAAATGTAGACAACTTGTAGTTGCAAATGTAAGGAAGCCATTGCATGCTATTGTGAACTGATACCTTGAGCTGTCTGAAAGCATCATAGTCAGTCAGTCTATCATTCAATCAGTAGAAAATTCCACTGTATAAATTTTTTTAAATTTTGTTTGGAAAACTTTTGGTCATACTGAAGACACTTAGGGGCTTTGTTATACCTCCAGTACTGCCAAGGTGCCATGAAGGTAGTGTGTAACTGGTTTCTGGTCAATATCTTCTATATTATAAGACTGAAAAGCCGTCCGTCTGTCTGCATTCCATTTGATGTCAGGCATGTACTCTTGAACCGCTGCACGTTTCGAAGCGTCTTTGTGTCTAAATAAGCGCTCATTATCCAGCTCTACAATGAAGGTTTCGAAAAGTTCGTGCAAGCTATCGTTTGTCCGTTACCGCTCTTTAAACGCGAAGGTGTAGAAGAAAAATGGCTTAAATTCTTTCTATAAACCGCAAGTAGACACCTACCTCAGTCCATTTGTACAGGTATTTATAAGACAAAAATAAACGTGTAACCTCGGGTGTAGGACAGGTAGGTGAATGGGTTAGACAGCCGCCTTACGTGTATTCACCTACCTGTCCTACACCCGAGGTTACACGTTTATTTTTGTCTTATAAATACCTGTACAAATGGACTGAGGTAGGTGTCTACTTGCGGTTTATAGAAAGAATTTGATTCCAATCGGATAAGGGATCACAGAGCTACATAGGTGTGAAAATTGCGTTTCTTTCTACCTGTTAATATACTCACGGGTGGCACGCCGGCTTCTTGGGCCGCACGACACACTACCGTGTGTCTTGGTTGTGGGTTCACGTGATAACTTTTTTTTTTCGATTTGGGCACCTTTTCTGTACACTTTTTTTTATTCAGGTACCTTTTCAGTGCATCTTTTAGTCACCCTGGGTACCTTTTGAACTATTGGTCATTGGAGTTTATTACGTAATTCTTAAATCAAGACACACGGTAGTGTGTCGTGCGGCCCAAGAAGCCGGCGTGCCACCCGTGAGTATATTAACAGGTAGAAAGAAACGCAATTTTCACGCCTATGTAGCTCTGTGATCCCTTATCCGATTGGAACCAAATTTTCTAGAGAGGTGCCGGCCAGTAAGGGAAGCCTACACACCAAATTTGAAGAAAATCGCTCCAGCCATTTCCGAGATACGAGCGAACAAAATTTCGCTTTAATTTCTTCGTTTTTTTCTTCTATACTTCTTCATTTCGCACACTTCGCAAAATCCGCTATAAAACACGAATGCCTGCTCGGATCGGGATGATATTTGGCACTCTTAAAGGGCTCATTAAGGCGGATCTCTGTACCAACTTTGGTAGGAATCCGATGAACATTCACGGAGTTATGACCGATTATTTGCGTAGAATAAGGTCGAAGGTCTGTCACGTCTACAGGGTAAACTCCTTTGAGGAATCAGTTGAAAATTGCTATATAGATGGAGCAACCATCGTAGGAGTGCCTTTTAGTGGTTTGAAAGGAATCGGTATAAAGACCACGGAGATATGAAACAAAACCCAACCTGTGTCAAAATTACGCGATCGATTATTATGAATAAAAAACTATTAGTTTTCGTGTCTATCAGGCAAACCGCTTAGAGCAATGAGCTGAAAATCAGTATGTAGCTGGAATAATCATCATAGAAAGTCCTTGCAGTAGTACAGAAGAATCCGATTACAAACCACTGAGTTATGATTCGAAAGGCAACTACGTGTAGCAAATGCGAGATCGAGATACCCTAATAGAACAGTCACCCTAATAAAGCATTCAGCTGCATTTATAATTTACTCAATTATATTACATTGCAAATTATTCTGTAGGGAATTCAGTTACAAACAAGTCACCATGTAGTCAGATCAGCCAGAAGAAGGTACCTAATAGAGAGTTCAGCTACAAAGAAACCATCATGTAGAGAGTTCAGCTCAAACAAATTGCCCTGTAGAGAGATCAGCTAGAAGAAGTTACCTTGTAGAGAGTTCAGTTACAAAGAAACAATCATGCAAAGTGTTCAGCTACAAACAAATCACCCAGTAGAAAGTTCCTCTATGAACAGATCACACTGTAGAGAGTTCAGTTAGAAACAAGTCATGTTGTAGAGAGATCAGATAGAAGAAGTAACCTTGTAGAGAGTTCCGCTACAAAGAAACCACCATGTAAGAGAGTTCAGCTGCAAAAAAATCACCTTTAGAGAGTTCAGCAGGAACAAGTCACCCTGTACAGAGATCAGCTAGAAACAAGTCACCCTGTAGAGAATTCAGCTACAAACAATTACAAACAAATCACCCTGTAGAAAGATCAGGTAGAAGAAGTTACCTTGTAGAGAGTTCAGCTGCAAACAAATCCCCTGTAGAGAGTTCAGCTAGAAACAAGTCACCCTGTAGAGAGATCAGCTAGAAACAAGTCAACCTGTAGAGAGTTCAGCTAGAAGAAGTCACATTGTAGAGAGTTCAGCTACAAAGAAACTACCATGCAGAGAGTTCAGCTGCAAACAAATCACCCTGTAGAGAACTCAGCTACAAACAAATTGCCCTGTAGAAAGATCAGCTAGAAGAAGTTACCTTGTAGGGAGTTCAGCTACAAACAAATCACCCTGTAGAGAGTTCAGCTAGAACAAGTCACCTTTTAGAGAGTTCAGCTACAAAGCTACCACCATGTAGAGAGTTCAACTGCAAAAAAAATCAATCACTCTGTAGAGAGTTCAGCTAGAAGAAGTCACCTTGTAGAGAGTTCAGCTGCAAATAAATCACCCTGTAGAGAATTCAGCTACAAACAAATCATCCTGTAGAAAGATCAGCTAGAAGAAGTTACCTTGTAGGGAGTTCAGCTACAAACAAATCACCCTGTAGAGAGTTCAGCTACAATGAAATCATCATGTAGAGAGTTCAGCTGCAAACAAATCATCCTGTAGAGAGTTCAGCTATGAAAAGATCACCCTGTAGAGAGTTCAGCTAGAAGAAGTCACTTTTTAGAGAGTTCAGCTACAAAGCAACCACCATGTAGAGAGTTCAGCTGCAAACACATCACCCTGTAGAGAATTCAGCTACAAACAAATCGCCCTGTAGAGAGACCAGCTAGAAACAAGTCACCCTGTAGACAGATCAGCTAGAAGAAGTTACCTTGTAGAGAGTTCATCAGCTGCAAACAAATCACCATGTAGAGAATTCAACTACAAACAGATAACCCTGCAGAGAGTTCAGCTAGAGTCAAGTCACCCTGTAGAGAGAATCCTGTAAAGAGTTCATCTACATACAAGCAGATCACCCTGTAGAGAGTTCAGCTACATTTCAAGTCACCCAGTAGAGAGATCAGCTGCAAATTATCCTGTGGGGATTAATTGACATGTAATAAATATATGCTCTCTTTTTATATTATGAACTCTTGATATATGCATTATATATATAATTTGTACATTTACTGATAAAATCAGAATGAGTTAAAGTATTTATAAAATCTGCTTCATCCTTTTCTTTTTCCTGTGGTAAAGAAAAATGTTTAGGTTAAAAAAAACCCAAAGCTGGCCATAGGCCGGCTTTGGGGTATACAAATACAAAAAGAAGTGAAATCTAATCAATAACAGCCAAGCTGTAAAAAAAGGAGTGTGGCCCTTGAAAAGGCTATGGTGAAAAAAGATGTGAAATCCAAGGTAGCGGCCAAGAAATGTCTGTGATGGTAGGTTATTGGTAAAAATTTTGATAACAACAATTCAGGTAAATTTTGTGCCAATTGACCAAGTGGCACCAAATTCACCTGAATTGTCATTATTAAAATTTTTACCATTAACCTACCATCACAGCCATTTCTTGGCCGCCACCTTGGATTTCACATCTTTTTTCACCATAGCCTTTTCAAGGGCAGCACTCCTTTTTTTACAGCTTGGATGTTTTTGATTAGATATAATTTGCACAATGCTATTCACCTGACGTCATCATTCGAATACATTGGAAGCAGTAAGCTTCCACATTCGAAAACATGTATAACCCCGATCGTCAGTACATATATCTTCACGGAGTTTCAACTTGATGCAAGAAAAAACCAGAAACATACGAATGTCTAAATGCAGTCTTCAAACCATGGATCAGGGAAGCTCCATGCTAAGCTGGCAGCCATAAGGCAAGTAGTAGTATAACTTTAGGTGTCACTAAAGATTAATTCTTATTTACATGTCTATTTTTTTATTAAATTAAGTATATCATTGACAATTATGCCAGTATTTGCAAATTAAATTACAACAAAGTATGTGATTGTTTTGTTTATGGTGAAGTTTATGGTCTGCTAATGCTCTGGATGATTTCATCACTGCTGTAGTAAGTGGCAGTAAAAGGCCTTGCAAGAAGTACAGTACAAAGGGCCTGTTTACAGCAGCTTCTGCTATTTCTTCCAAAACAGTAGTGAACGCTTTCAGTGTAACTCTTTTGTCACCACTCTTCACCATCAGCTGAGCAACCACTTCAGAGTCACATTCCTCCATGCATTGTGCTGTGCTACATTTCCGTATCGTAATCATCGCTGCTGTCAATTTTCGCATTGCACTTGATGCATTTCAAATAAGCTTCAAGTGACACCACTCCAATTACTTTAGCATTCTCAATGATACATGGGAAAAGATCTTGAGCTTCTTCACCAACATCTGAGTCAACATCTACATCCTCAATTTCAGTAATAACAGTATTGCCCTGGACTGACAAGTACTTTTGTCCACAATATTTTTTGACAGACACCTTTTCAAATCGATAGGACTTGATAGCAGCAACTTTTTTCATGTCATCTTCCCAAAAGTTCATTTTGACAACACCACTTTGATCAGCCACAATGACATTCTGTAGCATTTTACCACTGGATGTACATACAGGCTCATCCACTTGCAGGACTTTGACTTCACAGTTAATTTTATTGTACTCTGGTACATCGTTCAGCTCACTTAGTGGCGTTATTGTAACATCTTCTTTCTCCAGGCCAACATTAAAAGTTTTATCAGTTTTCTCAACAGTTGTTCCTTTGCCAACTAACACCTATCACAGAACAAGGAGTATTATCTGTAATACATACTAACTCTACATATTTACCTCATAATCATTGCTGTAGCGTGCCTCCTTTACTTGGCAGTTAGCCAGTACAACTGCATTCTCCATCTCTTCACTAAGTCTCTTTCTAATGGCTCCATCAAAACCATAAAGCCGCACTCTTCGATTGTCATCCAGTATCTCTCCATGAAAATATGATGCCCCCCTTCCCTTTTTCATATCTCTCCCAAAACTCCAGTTATTTGAGCATCTAATGATTCATTCACAATACTGCTCACATCAATTTCTTTCTATGCCATCTCTGTGTCTTGACCAATAAAAATGCACACTACAATAGCTACGCTGCCTTTTATAGTGCAAAACTATCTATGCTGGAGAGCTGGTAGAATTTCTACAACATCCTATTGTTGTTGACAAGTGTACTACTGACATGAGAAAGTACCACCCATAGGGATAACTGGAACATCCTATTGTTAAAGTGTGTGTGTATGTGTGTGTGTAAACAACCCATGACCAGTGGCCAGAAGTGTCAGAAAGTAAAGCCTATCATCCATGTAGAGTACTAAGGTATTGCTCCAACTTCCAATCTTACAAATTGTAGTGTATGATAGTAAATGTAACATCTCCAACTGTATACGTACTATAAAGGGTTGCATTCATACTCTAGCCTATGTTTTCAAACTCCTTTGCCTATGGTAATGCATGGTATGATCATAACTATTACATAATTACAAAGTCTTTAAGTAACACTATTCATTTGTCAGTTTGTTGACACTAATGCCTACTAAGCAATGCCAAAGATCAGAAGTTCTATATAATGCTATATTATAAGTTGTACATACCAGCTATAAAAGTTCTAATGCAAATGACTTCAGGAATTCAAATCCACTTTCCAATTGTACATGCACTGCATATTACTTATTGCTTTAACCACACAGTTTAAAGTTCTTTCATGCCAACAACACAAACCATCTACCACAGCACACCATCTGTTAGTGCTTAATAGCTTAGTCAGCATTGATATAGTATAATACTTAACATTGCAGCTAGTGCTGGTGTTAATACTTGATGGCACTGTGCTGGTGTAGCATTGTGGTGCTGGTGTTAATTCTTAATGGCATTGTGCTGGTGTTAATTCTTGATGGCATTGTGCTGGTGTAGCATTATACTGCTGGTGTTAATACTTGATAGCATTGTAGTGCTGGTATAGCATTGTGGTGCTGGTGCTGGTGTTAATACTTGATAACAATGTAGTGCTGGTGTAGCATTGTAGTACTGGTGTTAACACTTGATAGCATTGTAGTACTGGTATTAATACTTCATAGCTTAGTTAGCATTAATCCACCTATTGTTTCTTTATGTCTGAAGTATACAATCCCCTATAGCCATGTTTTTTCTGTGTCTTTGTCCCTGTGTGTTCAATTAGAGCAAAAAGCTCACATGGATTGAATAGTAATGCTTGATTCCCTTTCATCTGTGAATTGTAGTTACTATAGAAATGATCCTGCACGTAGGGCAGGTACCAATGCTAGTTTTATATATGAGTAAGTGCAATCATCCATGATCTCTAATATACAGTACCACCATACCATATATTGTAAATACACACATCATATTTACTTGTTTTAATGTATATCAGAAACAGCTCAGTCAAATGGGTAATTGGGTATAGCTACACACATCATGTAACAATGATCTTTATGGAACAGTAAAAGTTATCCCACCCAATAACTTCAGCTGTTGGATGTTTCAGATTTCATACACTGCCGTATACCTTAATAGTATACAGTAGCCTGGCTATTATTACCAATTTAATGATGATATCAAATATATTAAACAGCATATTAACTAGGTCATAATCATATGTAATTTATGTAAACTAGATCATAATTATACCATTGTAGTTTCCTGTCTACTTCCTTTAAGCAATATATTTAAATTCATCTGATTTTCAACTTCCTGCTGTGCTATATATGTGTATCTTTTTACATATTATAGTTAGGTTTCAATTAACATAATTTTCTATCACAAAACATCATTATAGTACCTAAAAAGATAGCCACACAATATTATATGATGTCATGAGGTTAGATAAAATAGTCACTATTCCACTGTCCTGCAAGGAAAACTTCCTGCATTCTCAGATTAATTCATTCATCATCTATACATGGATTTTTTCTCCTTTCTCCACCTTTTCAAACACACTTTCTGTTACAACTTTACACAGGCTGTATGACCAGTTGTCCTACAGACCTTCAGCACTTGTGCTGTAAAGCCTTAATAAATAAAAACATTAAATATGACATGAATTTTAACTAGTAATGCATGTAATGCTTTGGTCATGATAACTTGAAGGCTGGTTAGGAAAATGTACTTTACACTAAGTCACATGAATTACCATAATTATATATAAACATGTACCACCAGCATATTGTGAGGGCTGAGCATATTATACAGTGTTTATTCTAGTAGAGTTATTAGGGGAACTCCCCCGCCTAAAATTTCAGACTCCCCCCTAAAATTGTAGTGACAACTACACTGTATACTGATTTTAAAGTTGCACAATTTGACAAAACTGTAAAAATTGCATTCAGATTCTATCTCAGACAGTCCTAATCTGTAAATTTTCCCAGGCTAAAAATTGCATGCATAGTTTTAAAATGATCCCCCACAGTACATTTTTCTATATGCTGTGTATAAAAGAAATGTATCAAAGACTTCCAAAGTGATCAGAGATACCCATCATTTGCACACACTAGCATGTTACAATAATGTCAGAGGCAAACTCCGATGTGTTTCCATGCTTGGAGCAGCACAAAAACTTACTAAATTCAGCATAGCTATGCCATACTTATGGTAATTTTGCTCAAAAGACAAAAATCAGACTTAGCTGTGTTCAGTTTGAAAGTGTATGTTAAGAAATCAACAAATGATTTACTAGTACTGAGATCAATCTCTTCAAGACCTCCTACCTCTTAATCAACTACGTAGTTAGGCTGGTAGAAGCTAACTAACAATGTGGTTTCTACCTTGCTGATGGAAATGCTCAACTGCACTATGGAGATGTGGTATATTCAACTTTGTTCACCACACAGAAATATGGCAAATGTAATTACAAAGTATTATACAATTTAAGTGTGGGTGAACTGTATGATGTGAAAATTGATTTATCCAAATATGGTTACCTCATCAAAGTAATTATCCATACAACAGGACAAGCTAGAACATTACATATAGCTGTATTCTGGCATTAAATAATAATTTTTTATCATTTTTACCTATACATAATTTAAAAATTTATATGGTGTGACAGGTGTGTTTTACAAATCTGGACATATCATAACATTATATGTTACAGTGTAGATATTTAATTATAGACAAAACTGTTGCAACTGTATTTGTATAGGGGAGTGTATAAACAGTGGAATGGACTACTGGAATGGTGGAATACTGGAATGGTGGAATGGGATTTTTTAAAGTTCAATATCATTTTTTACATCCAAATAAGTACAACTCCTCCCCTTATGTAAGCAAATAAATAGGATTCCCCCTTGAAGTCAGCTCTTTTAGCATACTTTTCCTCACCACAACACTTGTATGACTTATAACTCAATACTTTATTACTTGTATGAAACTAACTGTGGTTCAGTTCAGTGTGGAACATGGCACTGCCACAAAGAACTTTGGCTTAAATTTTGTTTTCTGACATAATTATGGAAAAGGCTCATTGTAAATGCTTACAAGATAGTCCCGTTTCACTTTACCCAAAGATTTTCACTTAGGCTCCTATAGGTTAGTGGTAAACACCTTGTACAAGCTCTGCCTTCTGTGTTCGTCCTCCAGTGCCTAACTGGTAAAGTTGATAATAAATGAAAACTTCATTATACAGTAAATGTACTTTTACAATGCATTCATGTAATCAGTTAGCTAGCTAACTTTTTATCATTTGGGAACAAGGGTTAAGTCAGGAATTTTCTTAGCGTTCCCAATAAACTGCTATTGTGCATGTTCATAACTTTCTTTACAGTACAATATATTGGTAAACTGTATCTATGGTGAGGTGAATTATGCTAAAAGAGCTGACTTCAAGAGGAATCCTATTTATTTTCTTACATAAGGGGAGTTGTACTTATTTGGATGTAAAAGATGATATTGAACTTTAAAAAAATCCATTCCACCATTCCAGTATTCCACCATTCCAGTAGTCCATTCCACTGTTTATACACTCCCTTTGTATAGTGTTAGTCCTGTTGATTATTGTATTATAATTGTTATATACACTACAATGTGTATCTGTAGCCATACTATAATACATACAACACTGCCATACTTGTAATTTACTTTTTCACAGCTTGACTGTTTTGAATTGTATTGCGTGTGTATACAGCAATTAATAATACAACAATGGTGAATGAGGTGCAGCATGTACATACCAAGTACCAACTGTATGTGTTGCATGAGTATCATTATATACTTTAACTGTATGTTATAAAATACAATACATGTAGTTATGCACAGTACTGCAGTTATTATTACAGGGTGTAATGGCATTATGTCACAAAATAAGTGTTATAGATACCCCCTATGAACTTCAGTTAATCATTGATTGATTGATTCCAGGGTCTGCAAAAAACAGGTCAAGCAAATATATGTATGCTTGTGTATGTAACATGTGGACATCATCAATGTACACACAAATATATTCAGTTGCTTGTATTATAACTACTATGCCATAGACAAATTGAGCAAACTTTAATCACCTACTTTAACCATATGCAAGCAGGACTTACAACATGTCAAAAATATAATGTGAACGTTATGCATTTATACTTTTAGAGTTGAAAATTACAATTACTAAATGGATTTCTTGGTCTTAATAGGCAGGTTGCTGCTTTAAAAAGGTTGGTCTGTAGCTTATCTTTTCAGTATGGGAGTATAAAGTTGGCAATTTTTGGAGAGGTGGCCTTTCTATGCAAGTGGTCGCTAAGACAAGTTTTACTGTAGCAGCATATATTTCAACTCAACTGCTGACCATCCAACTATTTTCAACGTGACATTGCGCAGTCATGTAACTTTTGTATTTGTGAATTTTGATTGAAAGTATTTACTAATTACAATAAAATACAAAAATACATAATGTTCCATTTTTACTTGAATCGTTCACATATACTGAGGTAACTATCTTGACTGAGAAGGTGCAGACATGCAGTGAGCTACTGGACTGTTGCTTTATTTATAGTTATATCTATAATTATTTGTGTGTTTTTGTATACACATAAGGATAACATGTATACAAATGTGTGTAGGCTGGCAAGTGTGAGTCTACATTCATGTAGATTTTGGAAGATTCAAAAGCATTACACTTTCCTGCAGTTAAAATTAAATGTCCAGTACTTATGTGTTGGCAAAGAAGTGAATGTAGAAACTATTATATAATATGCTAATGTCACCCTTCCCTTCCATGATCACTATAACCAGTTACAATAAATAAACAATGATGAGATAAATGATGCATTTACATGTATATCAGATATACATATATCATATACATAATATTAAATATACATTCCAATCCAAAGTAGGAAAGTTTGATTTGTACTTAGTCAGTACACCAGAAGACCGCAATATATTGAGGAGTGAGACTTCCAGTGTTAGGGATGATGACAGTGATGTGGCAACCTTCTCTGGCATATTGCTGCTCTCTGTTAAACAACTGCATGGCATCGACATTGTATTCCACTCTGTAATCACAGTTACCAAATCTCTGAGTAGTAAACACAACTGAGTATATGACTTGGTCTCCGTCCATACGAGCATTTCCATCAGAAAGGAAGAACCCACGTTCCTTGTTTCTTTCTATCAACTGAACTAAGCCCCTTATATCGATTCCATCACGAAGGGAGACAGCATAGCCTGGACTCCTGAAGATGGCACTGACAGAGAGATCTCCACCAGAAGAATAAATGTTACGACGGAGGACTCGCATGTCCTGGTCCTTTAGAATAAGTAGTCTTTGTTGATATTCGTCATAAGGCACATTGATCATAAGTTCGGTATTTTCTGTTCTCCGTTGTCGTCTTGTAACAGGCTCAAACACAGCCACACAATGAGATTTGTCTTTGTCATCATTATAGCAAACGAAGTTGTGTATTCTGTGTGTTTTCCTTAACTCATTGGCTCTTCTGTTTAAATTCCTTTGACTAAGACCATATTCGATTTCATATTGTGAAACATCTGGGACACTGCAAAAGATCATTGAGAACAAAGTGTCTCGACTATCATGGTAGGTGTTCATGTGGCAAGGAACTCTGTTTCTTTTTCTGCCTTCTTCTATGAACTCTTCAAGCTCTCCAAGGTAAAAGCGTTCAAAGAAAAATGGAGTGCTGGATGGCAATGAAGTTCCCTTACATGGAGGTGGTGCTATGTAAATACAGTATATGATATAAAATACTGTCCCAAAGAATTTAATAATCTTCCTATGTATCCCTAAAGTTCATTATCACTACTTTTATGGTAATATCCTATAATTTAGAGATTCTTACATTACAGTTTATTAAAATAGTGACAATACACTGATCAGTTAACCAATAGTAAAAGAGTTACATTAATTGTCATGCCTATCTGACAATACGTGATACAGTAAAGCATACACTTACCATCACACTGATCTGTCTCAATACATTGACCATTTCTCAATACTTGTCCTTCAGGACAGACACAAGTTGGTGTGCAATCAGATGAACAAAATGGTGGTGACTGGTAGTTGTCACAAGTTGATTGACATAGAGTACCACACTCCTTGTATACTCGACCTCCAACACAGTCATCAGCTATAAAGAGAATGACAAAGCAATTAATGTGTTAGAGATGCATCTACTTGTGCAAGCTTTCACTTTATTATTATCGGATACCTAACCATGTACATAATTTTAGTTGACTTACAGCATCCAGTTACATCTCTCCAAGCGCTCACATCAACTCCAGCTTTTGCACATGCTCTGGCGTAGTTAGCCAACACATTACAAGAACAAGTGTCTCTGTTACGTGTCCTAACACATGTACAATAATCGGATTCACAGTTTTCAATGTAGACTTTAGGATCAACAATAGAATGACAAGAATCAAAGGGAGCGTTGTTCAACATGGCACATTCTCTTTGTGCTCTATTCATATTTCTTTCACTGCAAGTGTTGTTCAGCCTTCTATCTCTGCAACCTCCTGAACTGTCTTCAGTCAGCCAAGATCTAGCAAACCTCCTAACACCAGAGCCTGTGGTTCCATCTCTCATACGATAATCATCAGAATCATCTCCATTGTAAAATCCACATAAGCCACACAACTGTCTCCTTAAACTCTTACTAGCTGAAACTTGTACACTACCAGCATCATCCCAAAAGATGTCTAAGTCTCTGTCTTCAAAGGTAACATGTGGATAGCTACCAATCCATTCTAATTTAACTTCTCCAACAGACATCATGCTACCATCAACTGCTGCAAAATTCCTGCCATTAAGTATTACCTGATTGTCACCTCCCCTCAGCACAATGACAAGATTTTGACTTGGAACTGTTACAGTGACCTGGTCAATCAATACACTGTTTGAGTCAAGAGCTCTTTGGGTGACAGTTATAGTGAAGTCATCATTGTCACATGGCTTTGCCAATACATATTCACAGCTTCCAAGATAAGTGTACTGGCTACCATCAAAAGTTCTATAGTGACCATAGGAATAAGCTTGGCAGTAATCAGTGTAACAATCTCTTGGTTGACATTTCCATGTGCCCCGTTTGCATATACAGCTTGATGAACAGTTTTGAGACATTCTTCTGTTATGCTCATAGAAAATACCATTGAAATAGCAACCTACAGGAAAAATAAATAGTACATTAAATGGATATCAGTATAATCTAAGAATTACTTGCTTATGTGTATACATATAACCGATGTATGTACTTACCTGGTATAGGTGCAGGTGTTGTTGGTACAGTAGGGCCTGGTGGTCTGGAAGGCCGGTCAGGTTCTGCAGCTACAGTAAAAACACAATCAGTGTGCATAATAGTTGTAAGGGAGTTGGGCATTTTGAGCTATCTTCTACTCATTATACAGGAAACTGTGTTGATGACAAAAAGCAGGGAGTACCATAACCACATACATATGCATGATTTAGTCCTATAATGCATGTCTCTAAAAACATCTAGCTTACCACATTGTCTGGATTTTCCAGTATAGACAAGTCTATTAGTAGTTTCTACTTGTATTATTGTTGGTAGAAAACCCCCTCGATATGTTCTCATGTTGATAGCTCCTTGTGTAGCCTCTTCTTGTAATTGTCGTTTGATCTGTGCAGGAGTGTAACTTGGAAATCTCTGTAGTAACAGAGCAACAACTCCTGCAACCGTGGGACAAGCCATGGAAGTACCACTCCTTGAATCACGATCCCTGTCACTCCTAAATTAAAAAGATTAAACACAAAATTATAATACGTATGGTTAAGGAATTCTACTACTATGATACATTGGTAGATGTTACCTGAATTAAGCATTCACAAGAAGTGACCATTGCCACAAGGTACGTATGGTTAAGGAATTCTACTACTATGATACATTGGTAGATGTCACTTGAATTAAGCATTCACAAGAAGTGACCATTGCCACAAGGTCACAAATATTTCCCCCTACAAATGTATGCATTGTGATATGCATCACATTAAGTAGTTACATTATAACCACAAGCCAATGAATCACTGTTACACTCATAACTTCAACTATTGGCTACTGCCTATAAAAAGGATCAGTTGCTAATTCAAAATTGACCATTATACACAGGTTCCACTAGCTTTGTGTATGCATTGTGAATAATATATTACATACCTGTGAGAAGCACTTCTTATCCACTGTCCTGGAGCAAGTACGTCTACGCATCGTCCATAGTTGGTACCAGGAGAATCAGGCCGTGAATTGAACCAAAATAACTGGTGGCCTAGGACAGATGGATGTATATTGCATAAGTCTATACAAGTCACAATAAACATTTTCTGCGATTGTGTAACAATATGTACATAATTACGCGTAGTTACATATCTTAAGCTCAGGTTGCTTTCATGCAAATTCATTAGCCTTTAAGTCCTACAAGTCAGACATGTTTAACAGTCACACTAAACCTACCAGGTGTTCTGGAGTCTGGATCTTCAGCTTCTTGTATTGCTCCCACATTAATAACATCTGGTGAACTAGATGGTGAAAATCCACAAGAGTCCTGACGGAAGTTTCCAGCAGCAGTCACAACTACTATATTGTTAGCAACAGCTTCTCTGATGGCATCATTAACAGGTGCAGTGATTGGTCCAATAAGAGACATTGAAATTACTGATCTTCTACCAGTGCTTCTGGCACGACTGATGACATGATTGATTCCATTAATAACGTAAGAGAAGAATCCTCTCATCTGACTATCCAAAACTTTGATACTGCAATGTAAAGAATTAAAAATGATACTTTAAGGAACAGAGTGTCAATATTTTCAGGTGACAAACATTCTGTGCAATTCTTAAATTTAAATTATAGCTTAATATACAGTGAAGTCCCTCAAAATGGTATGCTAAAATTTGGACACCTTGATAATCAGAACACTTTGTCCATGGTCCCATTTGTATTAGTGTAAACATATTTAGGATACTTTAGTATGGTCCCTGCACAGTGTAATAAAACATGCATAACTGCTATCTACCTGTACACTCTAGCTCCCCATGCTACTCCAGTTAATCTTCCAACAGCCAATCCTGCACAGTGAGTACCATGACCATTGTCATCATATCCTCGACCACCAAACTCATCATATCCACCAAATGATGCACGTCCCCCAAACACTTGATGACTGTATCTTATACCAGTATCGAAAATGTACACATCTACTCCATTTCCTGTTAGGCAGCACACACGTATTCTTTATCACATTATTAGTACTATTTTATTACACAATATAGCTAGGCATAAACATGAAATGATTTAAGCATCAAACAGATATAGCTACTGACCTTGAACTGGAGGACAGTAATCACCATCAAGAGGTAGAGATCTCTCATCAAGGCGATCAATGTTCCAGCAAATTTCATCAGGTTCGAATGACCGTCGACTTCTACCGTTGTCTGTTTCTGTTTCATTGTCTGGTTTCAGCAAGTCAACACACATTGGCTTGTCTTCTTCTACTCGTTCAACATTTTTGTTTTTCAATATCTATAATATGAATAGATGTGCACACATGAGTACCGTATATTTACATGTATATCATGCTATGAACAACTCAACAGTTGATTATATATGTTCCCTGTTCATAGTCAGCCACTGCTATCAGTATCCTACTAGTTATAGGGTAGTACAACTACTAAGTATATGATAATTATGCTGCAGTAGCCCGAACTGTACACGGATGTATGTATCGTTTGAAGTCTAGCACTTTTGTAGGGTACCTTGTGTATGTAGTTACTACAGAACTGTTCAATAAAGTTGCTGGAAAAATCCTGCTACAGTAGCTAACCTGCTCTGCTCCATCACTGGTAGTGGTGATGACAGATATTCCATTAGTGATGTTGTAACTATCTCCTGCTGCAGCAATCTTTATGTTGCTTAGTCCATTTACATTATCAAATGTTCTTCCAAACATACGTCTACTCCCCTTATGCGCAACAACCAGAAATCTTCTAGGGAGGTTAGACTGTATCATAAATTCTTGCTGTGTTTGCATTTCAGCAAGGCACCCACTCTCCATGGGATTGGTTTCTGGCTCAGGAACCGGTTTTGCTGGTCTCCCGGTTAGTCGGGTACGTTTTGCATACCCCATAGCTAATAGCAAGCAAGCTATAATTGTCAGCTTAGTCAGCCACATGTTAAGAATCTGTATTAACTGTAGAGATGATGAGAATGGACAAATGTGATGCTTTTATAGTTGTTCTCATAGTTGTTAGTTTACAGTTTGTGGTTTATCTATATCATCATTTGTGTGGCTTACAATATCCTGACTACCACCATATCTGTAGAGATCCCATTGGGCTTCCAACAAAAGGTGGAATCCCTTATTTTATAGCTGGAGCAGTCCCTCTAAGTGGTGGATCTAGAAATTTACAGAGGGGGGTTTCGGGTTAGGCAACAAGGAGGTGTGAATGCAATTAGCTCTATGAATAATATTTTAACAGATAAATTCATAGTTAGTCTAAAACAGTTTGAAAATGGAGCTTAGAGGTTCTTTTTTCCCTGGAGACCCTTTTTTCACTGGTGGCTTCTTTTTCTCTTTTCTCCATAGGCTTCCTGCTCATCCTATTAGTAAGTCTATTAGTACGTACTTTGACTACCGTCACTTCGTAGTGTGTAATGAACTTTGACCATATATGTGTAATAGTTACACACACTGTGCACATACTACACACACATTGTAACTATTGTGTGTGTAGTGTGTGTACACACTACACACACACACTGACAGATGATCGTCTATCTCAGATTTCTTATTAGAGTTACAGCCAGGTGAACGTACCAATACAGTGAACCCCTAAAATCTGGCATTCATTGATTCCCTAACTTGTGTCAAACAGAGAATCAGATGCTGAGGTATCACATCACAAAACCTTTTGGTGCAGCAAAGAGTGCCAAGGCATAATATACTGTATTTATGTGCTTTTAAATGCAGGCTTTTTCAGTTGTCAAAAGGTATTTTTAAGTACATGATTTAAATAAATAAAGTATGAACTCTTTGATGAGAACCACCACAATGCAATAGTTACAATAGTAACATAGAATACGTACAAATGTACAAGTTCTCATAATCATGGTCATGTGTGAATCTGATGTAGTACCTATAAGATGACCAAATATGAACACAGCTATTAGAGTTATTTGGTGTTTATGCTTCATTGTTATTATTTTAACAACTCACAGAAACAATGTATATGGATACGAGGATTAACCATTTAAGGTATGCTATCAGAGTATATAGTGTATGCCCATCATATTTGCTAAAATAGACTTACGTACTAGCTACGTAATAATTTATGCCATGTTTACATCCAGAGCATGTCCATTATTTATGCTAATCATAATAAGCAGTTATTGTACGTAATTCCAACCTTTTCTGTCAAGTTTTGTTATTTTGCCAAAACATAGCTGGGCATGCAGTATAGCTATAATAAGGGTATGTGTAAGTACATGCATTGTTGAGACAGCATAGCCAAGTGGTTGGAGCACTACTCTGGTAATTTGAAAGGTTCCAGGTTTGTTGCCCGGTGATCCTTGAGCAAAAAACCTTGCTCCAGTCTACCTAGGGTCTGCATGGAGAAACAAATGCCAACTGCCCATGTGTAATGAGTGAAGTTCAGGTGGGATTTTAGGTGCCCACACATTCATGCATGGCACAGCTTCTGCGGGTTACTTATTCTGCCACAAAAATATCAGCACTGACTCTTAGACATCTGACAGGTTGCCTATAACAAAATATTTTATCCTATGGTGTAGCTACACTGTAATTACTGCATTTACAATGTTAACAGACATTCCAAAGCCTGCTGCTCATAGCTTGTATCTTGGCAAATTAACATTTACTATAAAACTTTTTATGAGTGTTTACTTGCTTGACAATTCTTTGGGTAACCACCTTGATAGTTATGTAGAAAATGGCTGTCGCTTTTACTAAAACTCTGACTTACATTTTCAATGCAATGGTATTGAATAACATGTATTAGTTTTTAAAATGGACTCTTGATATTACAAAGAGTAATGCGTGTATAATGGGTGCACCAAACAATGCAGCAATGGTACTGGGAATGCAGATGTGACCTTTCAGATATCATATATACTGACAGTAACTGACTTATAGTAGTTGCCTGGCTACTATTACCAATGATCAGTACATTAGCTGTACTAACCGGGTCATCATATGTTTTCAACTAGAATCTTAATTACATACATGATTGTAATTTCTTATCAACTTCCTTTCATTCATTGTGTAATTTTCAACTTCCTGCCACTGTGTTATAATGTAGTATATATACAGTAAGGCTTCAATTAACCTGTTACCTACATCATGTTCTTTATCAACATTATAAACATCACATAGTACCTAAAAAGGTAATCATACTATACAGCTGTAGCTTCTGCATAAATTATATGATGTCATGAAGTTAGATAAAACTATATTAGTCCCTATCCCACTGTTCCACTAGGGACCTACAAGGACAACTTCCAACATTCTCAGGCTAATCATATGAGTATAATTATGAATGTTAACCGTACACATGTTATAAGTGACCGGATGTGTGAAAAGAGGTCTTATAGCCTTTCCAATTGCATGTACTTGGCAATCCACAACTTGACTTAAGAATATGGTACTAGCCTGGAATTTGGTCACTTTACACTCTTATCATAGCGCTATTCCTGGATGTACTTTTAAGACAAATAGGTTAAACACATGATGAATTATGATTTGTCAAACTTGTAAATTTTTAAAGTCTGTAAGACCCCTTATTGCAGATCCGGTCACATATTATGCACATAATTAACAGCATGGTCATGTCTATGTGACTCACATGTGGTCACAACCTGAAGATATGGTACATATATAGCTACTGTATAACTTTGCACATATGTAGCAATGTATGTAATACACAGTTTGAACCTGAAGGCATATCTGTGTAAAAACTACACGGCTATATAGTTTCCCTTCATAACTGTGGTCAGTTGAAATGCTGCATGACTGTATTATATAATCCTAAGAATGTAATATTAACATTACAATAACATGTTACTATAGCTGTTAGACCAATCATGATTGCACTTGTCAACAATACAAATATGTAGAAGGCACCAATGATATACAAATGACTATTCTTCTGCTCAGTCTTGTGCACAATCTTGAAAGTATTGTAATTATTAGCAAGTTCAATGGAATCTCTCCTTGCCTCTTGGGAGAGGCATGTTTCCTTACAACAGACATGCAATTCTACAAGTTGAGATTTCCCAGTACGCCACCCTATAGCTAGATAGCAACATTGTTTTGATACTTTCAATAGTCCATGATTGTTTGTTTAGGTGTGTAAATGTTCATCTATTGAATTTGGTTGGTATGCATCTGTATGTGGTTTTACTGCAGGCTTTATCATTCAGTGGTCAAAAGGTATTTTTAAGTTATAAACTATTAATGAGAATTGCCACAATACAATAGTTACAATAGTAACATAGAATACATGTAAATGTACAAGTTCTCATAACCATGGTCATGTGTGTATCTGATGTAGTATCTATAAGAGGACCAAATATGGACACAGCTAGCTATTAGAGTTATATGGCATCATGTGTGTTTATGCTTTATTGTTATTATTTTAACAACTCACAGAAACAATGTATATGGATATGAGGATTAACCATTTAAGGTATGCTATTAGAGTACATATAAGGAACATGCAGAATTATGATTTTTAACACATTTCCATGCAGAACATGTCTATTTATGTTCATCATGTACATATAAGCAAGAGTTGATATTATAAAGCGAACTCTTGATATAGGTATATAGTTGTAATTCCAATCTTTTCTGTTAACGTTTGTTGTTTTACCAAAACACAGCTGGGTAATTATGTAGTATAGCTATAAGGGTATGTGTGTGTATGAACATTGTTGAGGTAGCATGGCCAAGTGGATAGAGCACCACTGAGCCTGGTGATACTCAGTTGCTGCTGTTGTTGCTGTTGTTATTTTATTTAAATAATGACTTGAAATTTGCTGGGTAAGCAGCCCAACCACTTGTATCACCAATGGGGGTACCTGGTGTTAAATGGGGAGGCAAATGCCAACTGTCCATGCATCATGTAATAGGTGAGGCCTTTGGATACCCGCACCTTTACTTGTGAGGCATGGCACACCCCTGTGGATTACTACTCCTGCCCCTAGGAGGATTTGTCAGCACTGACTCTTAGGCACCTGAGTAGTGCACAGGTTGCCAGTCATTGAGTGGTGTTTATATGGCAGTCGAAGGCATTGCTTATATTGCTTTGTGTGCATGTTCCATGTGTGTGTAGTGTAGTGTGTGTGTACGTGTGTGTGTGCGTGTGTGTAGTGTTCATGTGTGTGTGTGTGTAGAGTGTGTGTAGTATATGTGTGTGTGTGTGTGTGTGTGTGTGTGTGTGTTTGTGTGAGTTTGTGTGTGTGTGCCCTATATGCCCAGTTGCAGTTCTTATATTTTCCTTGAGTTACTCGCTTTGCTCCTAGTCCATCCAGCTGTGTGATAGGAACCTGGTATCTAGGTGTCAACTAGGAAAGCAGCCCACCTGCTGTAAAATCCTATTGCTAGTGTTAGTCTGAGAAGCTAATGACAACTGCCCTTGTCTTACGTATTATGTGATTATCAAAATGTACTATGAACATAATGAACGTACATGATTTACCTGGTAGCTGAAGACTGCACATGATCATACAGTAAATGTACACACACATATTGGCCAGTGAAAGAAAACAGGCTTGGCTAAATTGAAAAGATGTTAGCAGCACAGGTGATTGTCCCTCTGTTTTGTGCTAGAACATCTACAGCACCTAAAACTTTAAATGTATGGTACAAGCAAACAACACTGATCCATCACAACTACTCAGCTATTCTCTGGGATTTCACTAATTAATGAGATGGTATAGTCATGAGAACAACTGGTCTATTTTAGGATTTAACTCTCTGACATAAATATAGTGAGTATCACTATAATAATTATAATGTTGTCTTTACTGGTGAAGTATGGCTTTATCTCATCATACCTGAGCTCAGCAATCGCTTGATATAATAATTCGTCACCTCCTTCCATCATTATTATGCTGTCCTACAAGGCCCACAACATTATGAGGTGCTATATACAGACTGTTAAGTCTGCATTAACAGTCTGTATGCACAGCCTGGGTACACGTACAGTAATTACTAGTGGACACTTAATCTCTACTCAGTTCAATTTATACCCATGACTGAGTTGAGGATTTAATGTATACTAGTACAGATCTGCAGGTGTAAGTGGCTTCCCTTATTTTGCTGCATGTTATACCCATGATCCCTGATTGAATTTAAAATTCCTAATTTTCCTTGCACTTTTTTGTATACTTTTTAATAACATAATTAGCTATGAATGGTGAACCCACTACATACACTTTTAATTTCTATGATCACTTAAAAATTCTTAGTTTTTCCTATATGTTTGCATGTTTGCCCCAACTATGTATGAAGTTAGGTATGTTACAAGGCCAATTTTGGAAATTATTGGACAGCCTAAAAATTGCCAATTTTGGCTACTTCTTGCAAACAAAAGTTACCACTTTTGGCAACTTTATAAAGCAAAACTATAGGACTGCTAAGAATTTGCCAGTTTTGGCAAGTTTTGATAACTAAGTTTCTATCTAACTTTGGCAACTTTTGGAAACCATCAAAAAGTTTCCAAGCCTGAAACTGCTGATGGTTTCCAAATTTTGCAGTTTATGATGGTGCTCAAAACTACCAATTCTGGCAATAAATGTTCTCTTTTTTATGAAGACCAATGAATAAATCAATTTTGGGATCTAGTTTGCAAAAATGGCAAAATTTGATGCCCACTATTGGACTGTTCATGCATACTAAAATTACCACTTCTGGCAATTTCTTGCAAATAAAAGTTTCCACATTTGGCAACTTTTAAAAGTTGCAAAACTATTGTATTGCTTACAAATTGCCAGTTTCGGCGATTTTCTGAGGTTTCCACTTTAGGCTACTTTTGGAAGCAAGCCAAAAGTTGCCTCAAAACTGAAAACTATAGTCCAAATTTGGTAGCTTGAACATCCACAAACTGTGCTTGTACCTATCCATTCTGCATTCCGGCAATACAACTCAATTTTAACTAAGAAAGTTGAGAACTTGAACAGGTGTAGCGCACTGATGCTCCACAGAGAGCTGGTATTACAGAATAGCAGATGCATTTGCTGTATAGCAAATTTGGTTGATAAACTACAATATGTAAGTATGTACAAAAGATAGAGCTATGTTTGATTAATATAATGGAGGCTACAAAAATCATGAATGTTGCAAATTTATAATCATCACAGCATTTCGAACCTGAGTGAAGATGCCGATGAAAGTGCAATCTGCATGGACATGCATAAAATTAGTACCTTGATTTGTAGCTATATAGCATGATTTGTAGCAAGATATTCTTATGACTTTGTCCATTTTATTGTATTTTAGTCAATTCACATTCAAATCATAAGTTTGCTACATAGCTATATTCCTACTCCTGCTTTTAAAGTGAATGTATAGCTAGCTACCTGGCATCCACTGATAATATTGCTAGTAATCATATTTAAATACTTTCAGGCATCATTATAACAGTTCCTCTAAAGTAAGCATAGTTAAGTTAGCAGCTTTGTGAACTTTAACACTGTAATGCTCACTTTCATGCTTAATACCGATAAACTGTAAGTGTCAAAGTTTCCAAAACTGGCAACTTTTAGACTGTTGTTATAATTTCCAAAAACAGCAGCTACTGCACACGCTTTTCTAAAAGCCATTTTTGGCAATTCTAAGAATTTGTCACACAAAATTACCAATTGTGGATATCCGAATCCCACAATCAAATTCTCTATCATCTTTTATAAAAGAAAGTACATTTATTGCCAATTTTGGGTTGCCTGAAGTTGCCAACATTGGCAACTTTGGGTTGCCATAGTTGGCAACTTTGGGTGGCCTGATATTGGCAACTTTGGGTGGTGGGTGGCCTGAAGTTGCCAATTTTGGCAACTTTTAGGCTGTCCAATTGTTGCCATAAACGGCTTGCAACATACCTCATAAAGTGGCCATTACACTTTTCCAACCATGCTCAGCCCATTACACAGTGTTACAACTCAAGAGTAGGATGAAAAGCATCTCTGCATTCAATCTAGTCACTGCATGAAAATACGGACAACTTCTATTAGCTGCAAATGTAAGGAAGCCATTGCATGCTATTGTGAACTGATACCTTGAGCTGTCTGAAAGCATCACAGTCAGTCAGTCTATCATTCAATCAGTAGAAAATTCCACTGTATGAATTTTGTTTTGGAAAAATTTTGGTCATACTGAAGACACTTTGGGGCTTTGTTATACCTCCAGTAATGCCAAGGTGCCATGAAGGTAGTGTGTAGCTGGTTTCTGGTCAATATTTTATGAGAAAGTGCAATCCTCCATGACCCCTAACATACAGTACTACCATATCATATAATGTAAATACACACATCATATGTACTTGTTTTTATGTATATCAGGAACAGCTCAGTCAAATGGGTAATTGGGTATAGCTACACACATCATGTAACAATGATCTTTATGGAACAGTAAAAGTTATCCCACCCAATAACTTCAGCTGTTGGATGTTTCAGATTTCATATACTGCCGTATACCTTAATGGTATACAATAGCCTGGCTATTATTACCAATTTAATGATGATATCAAATATATTAAACAGCATATTAACTAGGTCATAATCATATGTAATTCATGTAAACTAGATCATAATTATACCATTGTAGTTTCCTATCAACTTCCTTTAAGCAATATATTTAAATTCATCTGATTTTTAACTTCCTGCTGTGTTATATATGTGTATCTTTTTACATATTATAGTTAGGTTTCAATTAACATAATTTTTTATCACAAAACATCATTATAGTATCTAAAAAGGTAGCCACACAGTATATGATGTCATGAGGTTAGATAAAATATTCACTATCCCACTGTCCTGCAAAGAAAACATTCCTGCATTCTCAGATTAATTCATCCATCATCTATACATGGACTTTTTCTCCTTTCTCCACCTTTTCAAACACACTTTCTGTTACAACTTTACACAGGCTATATGACCAGTTGTCCTACAGACCTTCAGCACTTGTGCTGTAAAGCCTTAATAAATAAAAATAATAAAAATGGCATGAATTTTAACTAGTAATGTACGTAATACATTGTTCGTGATAACTTGAAGGCTGGTATAGGCAAATGTGCTTTACAGTAGGTCACAAAAATTACCATAATTATGTAAAAACATGTACCACCAGCACATTGTGAGCGCTGAGCATACTATATAGTGTTTATTCTAATAGAGCTGTTAAGGGGGAACCCCCCCCCCCCCTAACATCTCAGACTCCCCCTAAAATTGTGAGTCACAACTTACACTGTATACTGATTTTAAAATGGCACACTGTGACAAAACTGTCAAAAACAGTGACCGGATTTAACAAAACCAGGCTTCCACACACATCCAGATTTGTGACTTTAAAGGACCATAACTCAGTATAAGAGTAAGCTATCACTTTTAAAGTTTGACCTGTTATTATTTAATGCAGTGAAAGACTTTTGTGAAAATTGTAGGTCAATAGCCTACTGAGAGGTCAAGTTACAAGCGGTTAAAGTTGAAGAAATGGATGTGTGTGGAAGCCTGGTTTTGTCAAATCTGGTCATTCTGTAAAATTTCTCCACAGTAAAAATTGCATGCATAGCTTTAAAATAGAATTTCAAAGGGTATTATGTATGACTCTCAAAAATTCCTACACAGTGAACTATTCAACATTTGCAGAGCCCTGTTTCTTAAATTAAGCATGTTTTCAAAATAGCACAGTCAACTTTCAAAACTGTACACTGTACCTTAACTTCATTCTCAGTAAGTCTGATCATAATTGTATTCTAAGCCAGTTTACCTTTAAATAACATGCACAGTCAGCAAAACTACCCTAAGATTTAATCTCAAAAAGCTTGATCTTAAAATAGTCCTTGTTTTGAGAATGGCTCTATAGAAACAGCACCTGACAGATGTTAGTAATCTTCCCACCATAGAATCTGGCTTCACCCAATTGCAGGTTGTAAACTTGACTTGGATATGTGTAGCTAGCTGGTCACTTGGTCACTCCCCAAATTCCTGATTACCCCCTCCCCCTTCCCCCGAAATAGAAATCCAAGAATAAACACTGATACTATATAGCTAGTGTTACAGTAAATATGCATACTTGAACCTTATACTAAGCTTGGAAATTCTATAAGTTGTAACCATCTGTTTGGCTGCAGAGCTCAATGATGAGTTTAGTATACACATGAATACTGTAGTTATGTGGTTATGTCACATACAGCCATAAAAGGTGGGACTTCCAAACACATTCAATTTACCTCCTTTGACTGTTCATATTTACAGCACAAACAAAACGCTATATATATAACATGACTCCTTGTACTAATCGGATTTCTCTTTATTTCAAAAAAGCAGTAATTATAAATTACTGTGGCTTGACAGAAAATTTACAATTATATGCAATGATACAGAAGTTATGATGAAGTATCAAAGTTTTAAAAAAGTCAAATCTTGTGTGTGAAAATGATAACTACCTTTTTTGCAAATCCAGTCACATAATGGAGTCCTGATGAGTGCTGAATTGACAACAAGACATGTGCTGTACACTATAAGTTAAGCTTAGGTGTATTTATACATTACAATGTTGAGTATATAGCCATTCACTTTACTGCAGGAATTTACTTGGACTATTATGATGGTGAATCAGTGGACCATATCACCAACTATGAGGTCAGAGTCTACACCATCTGCAACAAAGGTGTCGAAGTGATACCTCCACAGATGGAGCACCTGAAGAACAGCCACCAAATGCATTTCAAAATGCATTCAAAACATGCTCATCCAATGTAGCAGTGAAAAGTGTCACTTGTTTATGCATGTACGTATACACTTAAGGTTGAACATTTTGTGAACTACATAAAACTTCATGATGTTTTTGGCAAAAAATGTACTTACAATTGTTTATTGATCACAATTATCTATATACATACAAAGCACTTAGCACATTTACACATTACAAGAGATTGAATTTGCTTTTCAGTATGGTGTTTTCAGAGGATTGATATGGTACATATGTATGTGACAAGTGGATAATATAACATGCAGAGATATTGTCAATGACTGACATTTAGAGGCCCGATCACAATTAGTATTCAAGTTAGTTTTATACAGTGGAACCTGTCTATAATGGTCACCTTGGGACCAGATATATCTGGCCTTTATATACAGGTGACTGTTATAGAGAAAACCTGCATAAGGTGGTCAGCAGCATTTTAGTGGCTATTGCCGTTATAAATGAGTGATTATTATTAAGAGGCTCGTGCCAACCGCAATGCAGTAATATTTTAGTACAGAAAGGACAAGGTGAGCTTGTTATGAATGTTGGTTATAGCTATTGAATACGTTTAAGCAATGAAGCCTGATAGGTTATATGTGACCGGGCCTGCGAAAACAGGGCATGTGGGCACAAACTACATCCCGTTACACAACAGGACATATCTCTGCAGTGGAATAATCTATTTGCATTCTGTAGCCTGTGTTATAAAGCCAATTAAATTTTTAAGTAACGCTAAAACATTTATGGCCATAGCATGATGGAATACAAAGTTAATTGTGGTGAAAGTTTGGAACGTAAGCAAATTTTGTGTGCCCACATGCCCTATTTTCGCAGGCCCAGTCACATATAGTATTCATTGAAAGGCAGGAAGTGTGATAATTGTGCATTAATTGAAACGGTGCCATGGTGCCAGACAGTTGGCTTAACAAGAGGTAGCGACCGCTATATGAAGGAGAAAGTTATGTATCTAATCCAAAACAGCCAAGCTGTAAAAAAAGTGTGCGGCCCTCAGAAAGGCTATAGTGAAAAAAGATGTGAAATCCAAGGTGGCGGCCAAGAAATGGCTGTGATGGTAGGTTAATGGTAAAAATTTTAATAACAACAATTCAGGTGAATTTTTGTGCTGCTTCACAAAATTTATCTAAATTGTCATTATTAAAATTTTTACCATTAACCTACCATCACAGCCATTTCTTGGCCGCCACCTTGGATTTCACTTTTTTTTTCACCATAGCCTTTCTGAGTGCCGCACACTTTTTTTACAGCTAGGTTGTTTTGGATTAGATTTCATTTCTTTTTGTATTTGTATACCCCAAAGCCGGCCTATGGCCAGCTTTGGGACTTTTTTAACCTATGTTTTTTTTCTTTACTACAGGAAGAAGAAAAGATGAAGTAGATGTACTTTAAATATTTATCAGTAAATGTACAAATCAAGACACACGGTAGTGTGTCGTGCGGCCCAAGAAGCCGGCGCGTAACACCCGTGAGTATATTGACAGGAAGAAAGAAAACGCAATTTTCGCACCTCCGTAGCTCTGTGCTTCCTTGATGAAACAAGACGATTTTTGCTGTGTACATTCCCTCCAACTGCAGCACTCCACATTCCAAATTTGAGCGAAATCGCTTCGCGCGTTCCCGAGATATGCGACTTCAAAAATTGGCTCAGTTTCTTCGTTTTTTTTTCTTCTTCTTATTTTTCTTTTTCTTGTCGCACACTTACAAAAACTGCTATAAAACGCGAACGCGTTATCCAATTGCCTTGAAATTTGGCACACAGAAGGGGGATATAAAGGCGCATCTCGGTACTAACTTTGGCTGGAATACGATAAACAGGCAAAGAGTTATGAGCGATTATTAACGAAAAATAACACCAATATGTTGTCACGCCTACAGGGTAAACCGCGTATGGGAAGAAGCTGAAAATCGGTGGGTGAATAGGTTAACTATTGAACCTCAAACCTTTTGTGGTTTGAAAGAAATCGAGCTAAAAACCAGGAAGATACAACGAAAAAACCAACAGTGTGTAACAATTACGCAATCGAGATCAGCTAATAAAAAAACGACTGCTTGCCACGCCTACCAGATAAACCGCTTAGGGTAATGCTTTGAAAATCGTTGTACAGATGGAGTAATCATCTTAGAAAGGCTCATCAATGGTGTAGAAGAATCAGACTTAAAGCCACGGAGTTATAACACGAAATCCAACTTGGTGCGGCAAGTGCGAGATCGAGATACTCTAATAGAGCAGTCATCCTAATAGAGCAGTCACCCTGAAGAGAATTCAAGAGATCAGCTAGAAATAAGAAACCTGTATAGAGATCAGCTACACACAAGTCACCCTGTAGAGAGATCAGCTAGAAGAAGTTACCTTGTAGGGAGTTCATGCAACTATGGAAAGAGATAGTTCAGCTAGAAAAAATCACCTTGTAGAGTTCAGCTACAAAGAAACCACCATGTAGAGAGTTCAGCTACAAACAAATCGCCCTGTGGAGAGATCAATAGAAGAAGTTACCTTGCAAAGAGTTCAGCTACAAAGAAACCATCATGTAGAGAGTTCAGCTACAAACAAATCTCCCTGTAGAGAGATTAGCTAGAAGAAGTTACCTAGTAGAGAGTTCAGCTACAAAGAAACCATCATGTAGAGAGTTCAGCTACAAACAAATCTCCCTGTACAGAGATCAGCTAGAAGAAGTTACCTTGTAGAGAGTTCGGTTTCAAACAAATCACACTGTAGAAAGATCAGCTAGAAGAGGTCACCTTGTAGAGAGTTCAGTTACCAAAAAACCACCATGTAGAGAGCTCAGCTACAAACTAGTGACCTTGTAGAGACATCAGCTAGAAGAAGGTACCTTGTAGAGAGTTCAGCTACAAAGAAACCATTCTTTAAAGAGCTCAGCTGCAAACAAATCACCTGTAAAGAATTCAGCTACAAATAAATCACCCTGTAGAAAGATGAGCTAGAAAAAGTTACCTTGTAGAGAGTTCAGTTACAAAGAAACCACCATGTAGAGAATTCAGCTACAAACTAGTGACCCTGTAAAGACATCAGCTAGAAGAAGTTACCTTGAGAGAGTTCAGCTACAAAGAAACCATTATTTAAAGAGCTCAGCTGCAAAAAAATCACCTATACAGAATTCAGCTACAAACAAATCACCATGTAGAGAGATCAGCTAGAAGAAGTTAACTTGTAGAGAGTTCAGCTACAAAGAAACCATCATTTAGAGAGTTCAGCTTCAAACAAATCACCTGTAGAGAGTTCAGCTACAAACAAATCTCCCTGTAGAGAGATCAGCCAGAAGAAGTTACCTTGTAGATCGTTCAGCTACAAACAAATCACCCTGTAAAAAGATCAGCTAGAAGAAGTTACCTTGTAGAGAGTTCAGCTACAAAGAAACCACCATGTAGAGAGTTCAGCTGCAAAGAAATCACCCTGTATAAAATTCTGCCACGAACAAATTGCCCTGCAGAAAGATCAGTTAGAAGAAGTTACCTTGTAGAGAGTTCAGCTACAAAGAAACCATTCTGTAAAGAGCTCAGCTGCAAACAAATCACCTGTACAGAATTCAGCTACAAACAAATCACCCTGTAGAGAGATCAGCTAGAAGAAATTACTTTGTAGAGAGTTCAACTACAAAGAAACCACCATGTAGAGAGTTCAACTGCAAACAAATCACCCTGTAGAAAATACAGCCACAAACAAATTGCCCTGTAGAAAGATCAGTTAGAAGAAGTTACCTTTTAGAGAGTTCAGCTACAAAGAAACCACCCTGTAGAGAGATCAGCTAGAAGAAGTTACCTTGTAGAGAGTTCAGCTACAAAGAAACCACCATGTAGAGAGTTCAGCTGCAAAGAAATCACCCTGTAGAAATTCTGCCAAAAACAAATTGCCCTGTAGAAAGATCAGTTAGAAGAAGTTACCTTTTAGAGAGTTCAGCTACAAAGAAACCATTCTGTAAAGAGCTCAGCTGCAAACAAATCACCTGTACAGAATTCATCTACAAACAAATCACCCTGTAGAGAGATCAGCTGGAAGAGGTTCACTTGTAGAGAGTTCAGCTACAAAGAAACCATCATTTAGAAAGTTCAGCTTCAAACAAATCACCTGTAGAGAGTTCAGTTACAAACAAATCTCCCTGTAGAGAGATCAGCTAGAAGAAGTTACCTTGTAGAGAGTGAAGCTACAAACAAATCACCCTATTGAAAGATCAGCTAGAAGAAGTCAACTTGTAGAAAGTTCAGTTACAAAGAAACCACCATGTAGAGAGTTCAGCTACAAACTAGCCACCTTGTAGAGACATCAGCTAGAAAAGTTACCTTGTAGAGAGTTCAGCTACAAACAAATCACCTGTACAGAATTCAGCTACAAACAAATCACCCTGTAGAGAGATCAGCTAGAAGAAATTACCTTGTAGATAGTTCAGCTACAAACAAATCTCCCTGTAGAGAGATCAGCTAGAAGAAATTACCTTGTAGAGAGTTCAGCTACAAAGAAACCATTCTGTAAAGAGCTCAGCTGCAAACAAATCACCTGTACAGAATTCAGCTACAAACAAATCACCCTGTAGAGAGATCAGCTAGAAGATATTACCTTGTAGATAGTTCAGCTACAAACAAATCACCCTGTAGAAAGATCAGTTAGAAGAAGTTACCTTTTAGAGAGTTCAGCTACAAAGAAACCATTTTGTAAAGAGCTCAGCTGCAAACAAATCACCTGTACAGAATTCAGCTACAAACAAATCACCCTGTAGAGAGATCAGCTAGAAGAAATTACCTTGTAGATAGTTCAGCTACAAACAAATCACGCTGTAGAAAGATCAGCTAGAAGAAGTTACTTTGTAGAGTGTTCAGCTACAAAGAAACCATTTTGTAAAGAGCTCAGCTGCAAACGCATCGCCTGTACAGAATTCAGCTACGAACAAATCACCCTGTAGAGAGATCAGCTAGAAGAAGTTACCTTGTAGATAGTTCAGCTACAAACAAATCTCCCTGTAGAGAGATCAGCTAGAAGAAATTGCCTTGTAGAGAGTTCAGCTACAAAGAAACCATCATGTGGAGAGTTCAGCTGCAAAGAAATCACCACTGCCCAAATTTCAAGGCAATAGCTCTTTCCAATCTGAAGTTATCAATTGTCAAAGTTGGAAAATTGGATGTGTGTGGAAGGCCCCTTTTTGCAAATCCGGTCACATATGTATTATATATATAATTTGTACATTTACTGATAAAATATTTAAAGTATATCTACTTCATCTTTACTTCTTCCTGTAGTAAAGAAAAAAAACATAGGTTAAAAAAGTCCCAAAGCTGGCCATAGGCCGGCTTTGGGGTATACAAATACAAAAAGAAATGAAATCTAATCCAAAACAGCCAAGCTGTAAAAAAAGTGTGCGGCCCTCAGAAAGGCTATAGTGAAAAAAGATGTGAAATCCAAGGTGGTGGCCAAGAAATGGCTGTGATGGTAGGTTAATGGTAAAAATTTTAATAACGACAATTCAGGTGAATTTTTGTGCCGCTTCACAAAATTTACCTGAATTGTCATTATTAAAATTTTTACCATTAACCTACCATCACAGCCATTTCTTGGCCGCCACCTTGGATTTCACATCTTTTTTCACTATAGCCTTTCTGAGGGCCGCACACTTTTTTTACAGCTTGGCTGTTTTGGATTAGATTATATATATAATACATATGTGACCGGATTTGCGAAAAGGGGTCTTCCACACACATCCAATTTTCCAACTTTGACAATTGATAACTTCAGATTGGAAAGAGCTATTGCCTTGAAATTTGGGCAGTGGTGAGCACCACTATAGCTGAATACATGGTGAAATTATCAGGTTAATATGTTACTTGAACACTGAGTTATGGTCTCCAACGTTTACGGAATTGGATGTGTGTGGAAGACCCCTTTTCGCAAATCCGGTCACATATATTGTTTACAGAAATCTCCATGGTGGTTTCTTTGTAACTGAACACTCTACAAGGTGACTTCTTCTAATTGCTCTCTCTACAGGGTGAATTGTTTGTAGCTGAACGATCTACAAGGTAACTTCTTCTAGCTGATCTCTCTACAGGGTGATGTGTTTGTACAGTAGCTGAATTCTGTATAGGTGATTTGTTTGCAGCTGAGCTCTTTACAGAATGGTTTCTTTGTAGCTGAACTCTCTAAAAGGTAACTTCTTCTAACTGATCTTTCTACAGAGCAATTTGTTTCTGGCAGAATTTTCTACAGGGTGATTTCTTTGCAGCTAAACTCTCTACATGGTGGTTTCTTTGTAGCTGAACTCTCTACAAGGCAATTTCTTCTAGCTGATCTCTCTACAGGGAGATTTGTTTGTAGCTGAACTATCTACAAGGTAACTTCTATAGCTGATCTCTCTACAGGGTGATTTGTTCGTAGTTGAATTCTGTACAGGTGATTTGTTTGCAGCTGAGCTCTTTACAGAATGGTTTCTTTGTAGCTGAACTTTCTCCAAGGTAACTTCTTCTAACTGATCTTTCTACAGGGTGATTTGTTTGTAGCTGAACTATCTACAAGGTAATTTCTTCTAGCTGATCTCTCTACAGGGTGATTTGTTTGTAGCTGAATTCTGTACAGGTGATTTGTTTGCAGCTGAGCTCTTTACAGAATGGTTTCTTTGTAACTGAACTCTCTACAGGGTGATTTGTTTGTAGCTGAAATCCCTACAAGGTAACTTCTTCCAGCTGATCTTTCTACAGGGCGATTTGTTTTATAGCTGAGTTCTCTACAGGGTGTTTGTTTGCAGCTGAATTCTCTACATGGTGGTTTCTTTATAGCTGAACTCTCTACAAGGTGACTTCTTCTAGCTGATCTCTCTACAGGGTGATTTGTTTGTAGCTGAACTCTCTACAGGTGATTTGTTTGTAGCTGAACTCTCTACAAGGCGATACTTCTAGGTGATCTCTCTACAGGATTCCTTGTTTCTAACTGAAGTCTCAACAGGGTGATCTGTTCATAGCTGAACTTTCTACTGGGTGATTTGTTTGCAGCTGAACTCTCTACATGGTGGTTTCTTTGTAGCTGAACTCTCTACAAGGTAACTTCTTCTAGCCGATCTTTCTACAAGGTGATTGAGTTTTTTGCAGCTGAACTCTTTACATGGTGGTTGCTTTGTAGCTGAACTCTCTAAAAGGTGACTTCTTCTAGCTGAACTCTCTACAGGATGATTTGTTTGCAGCTGAACTCTCTATATGATGATTTCTTTGTAGCTGAACTCTCTACAGGGTGATTTGTTTGTAGCTGAAATCCCTACAAGGTAACTTCTTCTAGCTGATCTTTCTACAGGGCGATTTGTTTGTAGCTGAGTTCTCTACAGGGTGATTTGTTTGCAGCTGAACTCTCTACATGGTAGTTTCTTTGTAGCTGAACTCTCTACAATATGACTTCTTCTAGCTGATCTTTCTACAGGGTGATTTGTTTGTAGCTGAGTTCTCTACAGGGTGATTTGTTTGCAGCTGAACTCTCTACATGGTTTATTTATTTGTATCTGAACTCCCTGCAAGGTGACTTCTTCTAGCTGATCTCGAGATTTTTTTTGTAGCTTAACTCTCTACAGGTGATTTGTTTGTAGCTGAACTCTCTACATGATGGTTTCTTTGTAGCTGAACTCTCTACAAGGTAATTTCTTCTAGCTGATCTCTCTACAGGCCGATTTGTTTGCAGCTGAACTCTCTACATGATGGTTTCTTTGTAGCTGAACTCTACAAGGTGATTTCTTCTATAGCTGATCTTTCTACAGGGTGATTTGTTTGTAGTTGAACTCTCTACATGATAGTTTCTTTGTAGCTGAACTCTCTACAAGGTGATTTCTTCTATAGCTGATCTTTCTACAGGGTGATTTGTTTGTACCTGAACTATCTACATGATGGTTTCTTTGTAGCTGAACTCTCTACAAGGTAACTTCTTCTAGCTGGTCTCTCTACAGGACAATTTGTTTGTACCTGAACTCTCACATGGTTGTTTCTTTGAAGCTAAACTATCTACAAGGTGATTTCTTCTAGCTGATCTTTCTACAGGGTGATTTGTTTGTAGCAGAACTCTCTACAAGGAAACTTCTTCTAGCTGATCTCTCTACAGGGAGATTTGTTTGTAGCTGAACTCTCTACACATGATTTGTTTGCGGCTGAATTCTCTACATGATGGTTTCTTTGTAGCTGAACTCTATACAAGGTAACTTCTTCTAGCTGATCTCTTTACAGGGTGAATTGTTTGTAGCTGAACGATCTACAAGGTAACTTCTTCTAACTGAACTCTCTACAGGGTGATTTGTCTGTAGCTGAACTCTCTACAAGGAAACCTCTTCTAACTGAGCTCTGTACAGGGTGGATTGTTTGTAGCTGAACTATCTACAAGGTAACTTCTTCTAGCTGATCTCTCTACAGGATGATTTGTTTGTAGCTGAACTATCTACAAGGTAACTTCTTCTAGCTGATCTCTCTACAGGGTGATTTGTTTGTAGCTGAATTCTGTATAGGTGATTTGTTTACAGCTGAGCTCTTTACAGAATGGTTTCTTTGTAGCTGAACTCTCTACAAGGTAACTTCTTCTAGCTGATGTATCTACAGGGTCACTAGTTTGTAGCTGAATTCTCTACATGGTGGTTTCTTTGTAACTGAACTATCTACAAGGTGACATCTTCTAGCTGATCTTTCAACAGGGTGATTTGTTTGTAACTGAACTCTCTACAAGAAAACTTCTAACTGATGTCTGAACAGGGTGAATTGTTTGTAGCTGAACTCTCTACAGGGTGATTTGTTTGTTGCTGATCTCTATACAGGTTACTTATTTCTAACTGATCTCTTGAATTCTGTTCAGGGTGACTGCTCTATTAGGATGACTGCTCTATTAGAGTATCTCGATCTCGCACTTGCTACACCAAGTTGGATTTCGTGTTATAACTCCGTGGCTTTAAGTCTGATTCTTCTACACCATTGAAGAGCCTTTCTAAGATGATAACTCCATCTGTACAGCGATTTTCAAAGCATTACCCCAAGCGGTTTATCTGGTAGGCGTGGCAAGCAGTCGTTTTTTATTAGCTAATCTCGATTGCGTAATTGTTACACACTGTTGATTTTTTCGCCGTATCTTCCTGGTTTTTAGCTCGATTTCTTTCAAACCACAAAAGGTTTGAGGTTCAATAGTTAACCTATTCACCCACCGATTTTCAGCTTCTTCCCATACGCGGTTTACCCTGTAGGCGTGACAACATATTGGTGTTATTTTTCGTACATAATTGCTCATAACTCTTTGCCTTTTTATAGTATTCCAGCCAAAGTTGGTACAGGGATGCGCCTTTATACCCCCCTTCTGTGTGCCAAATTGCAAGGAAATCGGATAACGCGTTCGCGTTTTATAGCAGTTTTTGTAAGTGTGCGAAAAAAGGAAGAAAAATAAGAAAAAAACGAAGAAACTAAGCCAATTTTTGAAGTCGCATATCTCAGGAATGCCTGAAGCGATTTCGCTCAAATTTGGAATGTGGAGTACTGAAGTTGGAGGAAATGTACACAGCAAAATTTGTCTTGTTTCATCAAGGCAGCACAGAGCTACGGAGGTGCGAAAATTGCGTTTTCTTTCTTCCTGTCAATATACTCACGGGGTTGCGCGCCGGCTTCTTGGGCTGCACGACACACTACCGTGTGTCTTGATACAGTGATTCATAGGCGAATTCTTGGTTGGCCGTTATACGCGTTAGACAGGTGACCGCTTAATGCAGACAACAATGCATACATTTGTATGGGAAAATATTTAGGACCTCGTGTCCATGGCCGTTATCCAGAGGTGACCGCTTAATCCAGGTGACCGTAACACAGGTTCCACTGTATTTATATCATTCTGTAATACCCATTTAATACTGCAGTCTGTTATTAGAATAGTTAGACTACTCTATTAGAATACATCTGGCTAATATAAAGGTCATATGGTCATGTTCTCCCTTAAAATGCACTTTTGAGTAATCTCTATACTATACTACCCTGAATTTACTCTGCACATCTGTGCTGCCCAACTAAGATGGTCTGGTGTTCCTGCTGCAAACCCATAAATTTAAATTTCACAGGGTATTTCCGAACATATAGTAGTTTTTAAAGTCTACAGTTTTATTAGTCAAAGATAAGCATTCTTCCATCTATGTATCTTTCCGTATGCTTTCTTCAACTGAAGTAATATCCTCTGTTCACACACCACATTGCTGGTGAGTTTTTTTGTCTGAAAAAGACACTCCTTTCTGTGTGCTTCCATGTTTTGTGTATGTTAGCACATATTGCTAAGAATACTGGGACACTGCAGAAGATCATTGAGAACAAAGTGTCTTGACTATCATGGTAGATGTTCATGTGGCAAGGAACTCTGTTTCTTTTTCTGCCTTCTTATATGTATAAATGAAGTCTTTGAGTTCTCCAAGGTAGAAGCGTTCAAAGAAAAATGGAGTGTTGGATGGCAATGGAGTTCCCTTACATTGAGGTTGTGCTTAATACTGCCTCAAAGAACTTATATTGTGATTGGGTATAGGAAATATAGGAAAACCGATATTGTCATTCATGACAACAGGTTTGATTTTCATCACTGGTCTGCTTATGCTGGCTCCTTTTCCCAAGCCTGTACAAGACGTCTGGAGCCGAGATAGAGCTCTGGGGATGGATGCATGTGGTTGTAGAACTCTGTAATGTTGAATTAAGATCTATACTGCAAATGTCCTTTCAGCATTGAAACCTGAATGGCTCATAATTTGGCCTATATAATTCATCCTAACTTTTACCTTTTTCATTTTGTTATGAGAAACCTATTGTCCTCCCCCCACCATCACCCCTATTGCAGATTGCCTGGAACAGTCAACATCAAGTTAAAAACTATCTAAAATGGCAGTAAAATTAGCTGCTGGATACTTGTACAGTGGATGCTCTAGAATTTAATTAAGGTAATGAATGTGAAAATGGGTGTGAAAATTCTTCACATATAGCTTCAATCATTGACAAGCTATATACAACACTTAAACCAGCATTTCTTGATTCTTATACAATTGATTTTCCCAGACTCAGTCACATCAATTAAGTTGTCCAAAATCCAATAGTTCAAATCCCTTGTATCACAGTTTCTTAGTACATTTTACTACAGTGACAAATAGCTATACTGATCAATTAACTAATGGTAAAAGAGTTGAATCAGTTGCCAACCTATTCATAATATGCTACAGTAAAGCATACATGTGTTAATCATTTTACTAATTTAAAAGCGAATCAGTTAAACTTATTGAATGTTTAAATATTGTAGAGCAGTTGTAAAGTGCAGTGTTAGCTGATTTCAAACTCAAACTATAGGGAAGAGAAATAGATCTATGAAGTTAAAAGAAGATATTGTACATGCATTGTTGTGCAAAACTACATATCAATTTGTGTATGTGCATACATAATACATATATACGATTAAGTAGATATGTACATAGAGGATATTCACTTCCATCAGATGTATTCTTCAAATCTGTAAGGGGGAGAGAAGGTTCTAAATAAAGGTCCACAATTTCAGTAAATGGTTTAAATTTTTAGAAGCCAAGTCATTACTGGTATTTTTAGTGACAAATGTCAGTCAGTTAGTGATATGCTTTTTACAGTTTCCCTTAAGGGTGGAAGGGGGGGGGGGGGGGGAGCAGAATGCTGCAAAGGACACCCTGATGTAATCCTGCATCACACCACACAAATTAGATCCACTTTTTCATCTAAAGGAGCTACCACATGCATAAAAAGTTTCAATGTAAAAACCTTTTGTTGGTTGTGGCAAGATTTGGAGGGGAAAAAATTGTGGCTAAGTAGTTAGTGCCATAACTGATTATGTGCATAATGACTTGATTTGGAGGAAAATTTTTTCAGCTTAAAATTTTCCTCCTTGAAAATTTTATGTATACAGTAAAAGTCTAGCTATAGCTCTTGTTCTTGTCAGTAAATCATCGACATCTGTAGCTAGTTGCTTAGGACTGTAGAGTCTGCATGCATATAATATAGTTACAATGAACAGATGCGTGGCTTGAAGAAGAATAACTGGATATGAACATTGCAATTCACAATGTACATAAGTCATCTAAGTTTCATAATACATTTATTATCTAGTTATGAAGACATGTGGGAGGGACAAGGAGTGTGAATATACAATTGTGAAGTGACAAATACCATACCAACCGTACTGCTGGTATAAAAGTGCTTATAGGACTTTACCATCAATCTACCTGAGATGTTGAGTTTATTTGTAGTACTAACTTTGATGGTTTGCATTGGTTGGTTGTTGTTAGTTGATGCAAAACTGCACCAGCCACCGGTTGTGAATTCATCAAAACTAGTCACCACTGATTTGTTTGATGCTGTGAAGTTTCATCACAAGAAATTAAGAAAGGCTAGAAATGTAGATGATCATCAAGATGGCCACTACGTCATCATAATGAAGAATGAAAGTAACTCAATAGCTTCACATATTATAGGTGACCTCACTGATGCCACTGATGATCCTAACAACCCAGTAGACTCCAGGAACGTGAAAGTACAAGACAACACTGGTAGCATGGTAACAGCTGAACTAAAAGATTAAGAAGGACTAAAAATGGTGACAAGTATTTGAGTGTACAGTAGAACTTGCAATTGTACATTGTTGTGGACACAAAAGTCACAGACATTTAGTTAGGTTATTAAACTGCTCTGGAAATTTTAATGTGGTCAGGACAGTTGTGATTGCTCTCGTGGTGTCCAATTATGCAAGTTTCACTGTATAGTCCGGTTACTACTATAGAGTTACACACTGGTGTATGTGTATTCACAGGTTATAGAGAAATGATGAGGTACTTCGTGTTGAGGAGGACCAGAAGGTGTATGGAGACTTAGACACTTATCAGAATCAAATTCTGTTGACATTATTGACAAGGATAATGAAGTGAAACTGAGCTGGAACATTGACAAATTAGATCAACGGAATTTACCACTCAACAAACACTACTGTCCAAAAGTGATGGTAAATAAAAGCCAAAGATTTTCACATTGCAAAAAAAATTTTTTTATAGCTGTAGCTTTGCAAGTTGAAGTCTCTACACTTAGTTGCAACCATTTTAAAATCAACATCTCTTAGCTAGATATGCCATTACAGTTTTTTGAATAAATTGTGGATATGTGCAAAGTGGTTATTTACACACACAATCATCTACACACGTATCTTCCTACATGCATATTTGGTTAATAATGTGTACACAATTTGATTCATTGTTTACCCTAGTAGTTACATGGGCTGATCTGGTGCTTAGTTACCACTACACTACAATTAGGTGCATAATGTTATGATTGATTACTCACCCTGGGTAGGAAGCAGTACCACCTTTAAAGTTTGTAGGCTCAATAGCAAACAAATATGAACAATTTTGGCTTCAGCAGTTGTGATCCAAAACATAAGAGCTTCTATAATTATATTTCAGCAGAAGAAATGTATTGAGGCTCTAAAGTGTTCATGATGGGGTTCTATACTCTGTAATTCACTTATTCTTTCAACTGCAGGTTCTGGCATGTATGTGTACATACTTGATACTGGAATCAACTATGATCATGTGGTGTTTGGAGGATGTGCATCATTTGGTGAATATGATGAGTCTGGTGGTCGAGGAGATGATGGTCATAGTCATGGTCATGGTACTCGCTGTGCAGGATTGGCTGTTGGGAGATTAACCGGAGTAGCATGGGGGGCTAGAGTATGCAGGTAATGTGGTATAGTTGTAATTTAATGTACCACAGACTAACTTGTACAGTAGCTATTTTTGAATTTATATACCTTACTCTATCTGTCTTTATTTTTTATGTCATAATCATAGATGGTGCGAAAGTTTGTTATAGGCTATTAGTATGTTGGGATTCAAAATTTTGATGAATTCACCAAACATGCTAAAATTCAATTCATTGTTTGGTAGAATATGGCCTATTATGTAGATTATTTCATTTTCAGACAGTAACAGTTACAGTGGTTATAGCTTCAAGTAACAAAAGCAATTCTGCAATTGATAGATATTTGATACAAGTTGCTGTTCATACTAATGTGTGATACAAATTTAATTTATATTCACTTAGCATCAAGGTGCTGGGTTGCACACTATCTGGGCTCTTTTCCTACATCACTGCTGGCATCAATCATGTTATTGGATGCGTCAGACAAACTGGAAGAAGATCAGTAATTTCAATGTCTCTTATTGGACCAATCACTCCAGCTGTTAACATTGTAATGTAATTAGAGCAGCTGTCGCTAATATTATTGTAGTTTATAGGAAGCTTTAGTAGTTTTTAGGAAGCTTGCTTCAATGTTAACTGAGAAGCGCAGCATTAATTACAGCAAATGCTTATTCTGGCTGCGATGTAGGCTTTGCTTTTCATTGTTAAGATCTGCAATGATGTGTTTGAGGGGTCATCGCTCTTCAGTTGGTCGTCCATCAACCACTAATGTTGATCTGGCCTACTCCAAGGGTCGCTTGGAGTCTGGCGGCCTTGTTTGATTGCTCGTATTTCCAGCTGTCCAGCACTTTAACACCTAGTGCTGGGTGTGGTGGCAAGGGCAGTCCATCTATCCCGGGAAAAAAATAATAAAAAAATAATAAAAAATAAAAAAAAATTATATAGTAGTTGTGACTGCTGCAGGTAAGACCAACAGTACATAATATAGCCTCCCTAATTTTATTATGTACTCCTAGTAATACTGTCCAGCTAATAGTGCAATTGTGCATGCATTTATAACACCAGACCTTGATCATGCCTGCATGGGATGTATGCATATATGACATCAGTATTTCATGTTTGTCTATAATAATTCATCTGTGTTGTAGGCCTGAATATAATATGCTGCCCAAACTGCTTTAAGGAATTTCCAAAAATTTTCACCTATTATGCTCTTCAATCTTCCTCTTATGCTTCTAGGTTAGCCACATTTCTTACAATTATCTTGCATCACTATGGGAGTATTCACTACAAAGTGACTGTTCTATTAGAAAGTATTAATCTTGAGAGCAATGTACAATGCATTTGAGTGCTCTATTGTAGTTTCTACTGACAGCTCTATAAGGGAGTACCATAATTAAGCTCTAATATCCACCTAATATGCTGGCATAGCACTCCATCCTATTATGCTGTTTATTATGCTGGCATATTTGACACAGGCCTACTTTGTTATCTACTGTTATTTTGTGGTAGGAAATCATCATAACGACTCATGCAGATATTCACCTTCAAGTTCACCAAATGTTATCACAGTTGGAACTATCCAGGAGGCAAGTGACCATGTGCAGCAAAAAAAACTAGCTCTACTCAAGGGCGGATTTAGTGGGGGTGCTTGGGGGGCTGAAGCACTCTCCCTCCAAATTTTTACCTTGTGTTAGCTAGAAAGATAGTAGAAGCTACAATACAGGTGCGGTTGCATCTAAAACATGAAAACATGGAAAGAGCAAGAATAGAAGGGCTAATCTCTTCTAGGGGTCAACAAGAGGGAAACAAAGGGGTAAAACTGCTAAAGATCGAAATACTCTAATAGAACAGCCAACTACTCTTATAGAACATTCATCAATAAATTCTTAAACTATAAAGACCAACTCTAGGGACCCGCCGATTATGCTGGCATAATTTTGAGCATAATAGGTACCTAAAAGCATTGAGCATAATGCCAGCATAATAGGTTAAATATTTGTACGATAGTATAAATTCTTGCTGGAAAATGACAATTGCAAAATAAGATCGATATACTCTAATAGAGCAGTCAGTAACTCTAATAGAACAATCATCAAACTGACGAGTATATCGATCTTTTCTCTTACATATGCAGCAGGAATTTATTATTTATGCTCCAGCCACTCATTTTTTGTCTATACAGTGTTAAACTCGTAGCAAAGCATATGAACTAAGGTATGAACATTGAGAATAATCGAGCATAATAGGTAAATATTGAGCATTAATTTAAGCATAATAGGTGAATTTTTGAGCAGTGCAGCATAGCATAATAGGTAAAATTATGAGCATAATCGGCGGGTCCCTAACCAACTCCCACCTTGAATTTATACTGCAGCATTTATGTTGTGCCCTTTATATGAAGACTAGTTACCACTGCTAGAAAATAATGATTTCACTTAGTTACAAGTGGCTCACAATTGCTTATTTGATAAGGTTCAGTCAATATTATTGCCAAATTCAATCTCAGAAAGCTAAATTTGCAAAAAAAATTCTTTTGAAGGGCATCCTCCAATATCTCTTAGATAAAAGCATGCTCCTCATGCTGAGTGTTCTTCTCACACTGCACTACTAGTTGTATCAATCAGATGCCACATTTTTTAGCCCTCACTATAAATTCCCCTAACTCAGCACCCCCTCTTGGGAAATCCTAGATCTGCCCCTGCTACTAACTAGGTCATCATGTACATGCATGGTTGTAATTTCTTCCTTTTACTATTCACAATAATACCACTTTTTTTCCAACTTTCTGCTGTGAGGCTTCAATAATTTGTTATGTAATTTAACATGTTCTTTATAATGTACTACTTAAAATGGCAACCCATCAATTTTATAGAACTTTGATAACACACAGTATGATGTCAATTACTGAACTTCCTTCACTCTCATAGTATGATTTATTATGGCATGTCAGACTGAAGAACTGAGCACACACAATATACACTTGATCACAAATGCAACAGGTTAATCTTACCTATATTTGAGAACTATGCATACACTGCAGGTCTCAACCTGATAATATATTGCATGTGTATATGGTACAACTCAGCCACTAGTTCATCATGTTACTGTTAGCTATTGGAAAAGGGAACCGTGCCACTTTAATTAGGCCATACAAGTGTAACTTAACACCAGTGCACTGTGGTATGGGACCTGTGGCAAGTTGGCAACACATTGTAAACACACATGTAACCATCTGTTTGACTGCAGACCTGATGAATTGAGTGTACATATGTACTTATGATGTGCTATATTTTTTTAATATACTTGAAGATAACTGAACAAAATACTTATGACCCATACACACACATTCAATATACATATTTGATTTTGATACTTGGACTAAATCCTCTGAATAAGCACTGCTTGAAGGTCCTTAGTTTACTAATTTGTTAAGATGCCTAACTGTAGTTATACTGATAGTAAAGTGTCAGTAAACTTAAGTATATGGAACATAATTATTTTACTAAGTTTTAAACTCTCAGTAAAACATCAGTAATGCGGGTTTACTGAAAAACTACTAAAATAACAAACAATTAACTGTTCCATATACTGGGGATATACCACTGTAGTAAACTAAGATACTTCAAGCAGTGAAGACAATCCTTTATGTGTGCTTCAGTCCATGTCTTAATGATGAATACTTTACATTAATAACACTTTCAATAACAGCTGGTGCTTGTCTGAAGGATCATCTTATTATATGACAGCCATGTTGACGTCATCTGTGCACACACATATATTTACTTAAGTTGCTTGTATTATAACTATTATGCCATAGACAAATTGAGCGAACTTTAATTACCTACTTTAACCATATGTATGCAGGACTTACAACACGTCAAAAAATAATATTATGTGAACGGTTCAAATAATAACGGAACGTTATGCATTTACCTATATTTTTTGAGTTGAAAATTACAAAACTTTTACTAAAAAGATTTCTAAGCAGGTGGCTGCTGCTTATAGCTTATCTTTTCAGTTTGGTAATTCAATTTTTTGGAGAGGTGACCTTTCTATGCAGGTGGTCGCTAAATCAGGTTTTACTGTAGCAGCATTTTTCAGCTCAACTGGCCATTCAACTATTTTCAATATGAGATTGCTCAGTCATGTAACTTTTGCACTTGTGATCATTAGGCTTGCGTCGATTCCGACATAATTTTTAGCATATAAATAGGGGATGAAAAGTATAAAGCATAATGCTGGCATAATGGAGCATAATTAGGAACATAATAGGCAAATTTCCGCCACAATAAGTATAACTTCTGCTATAACAGTCATAAAAGTCAAGGGTTTATCTGTTTTGGATGGTGAAATGATTCCTGGTAACCAGTATAAAAATGCACTACTACAAATTTACGCCTCGACGAAATGAATACTTTTCATTGTGGGTTTGAGTTTTATACTCATAGGACACATGCAGTTATGTGCCAACTATATCAGGCCCGTAGCCCGGGGGGGGGTTCGGGGGGAAAAGGTCCACAATTTTAGTATACAAGTCCAAATTCTCGGGAGCAAAAGTCCAGTAGCTACAGTTTACTAGATACCACTAATAAGAATCTAAATTAAGTGCTCCGAGTAGCTCATTCAGTGCTTGTATTAAATGCAATGCAAGATCGCGATACTCTAATAGAGCAGTCCACCACTCTAATAGAACAATCACTCTAATAGAACAGTCACACTTACAGTTTAAAAGCTACATGTAGATTGTCTAAACCAAGCATTCGTTAAAATACAAGATTGTGGTGGACAAGTCCCTCCATGCAGAGTCCACAAATAGCATCCATGCTTCAACTCCATGCTTCAACTCCATGCAATAATTAAATTTCATCCTTTTGTTCTGCTCCACTGCCCCTGTTGATCATGGCAGAGTGCTCAATCTTTCCATTCTTATTCACTGTGACATTCCAATATATTATAGCTATTTAGACACATGCATGTGCAGATGGTATAATTACAGTAGCAGTAGAGATTTTTTTCCAGATATCATCCATACAGCTGGTCTTCACCTTACCTAAAAAATTGTTATTTTTATTGACTGAAATGCCACTAAATTCAACCTTTTAGTAAATATTTTCAAAAAATTTCCTGGGGGGGGGGGGGGGGGGGGGGCATGCCCCCAGACCCACCTAGTTTCAGCATGCAATCGCACACCATAATATAATCTGAATCATGTCATATAAAAAGGTCCACTTTTCTTGTAAAAGAACCTACCCAGATAAAAGTCTGGCTATGGCCCTGTATATAGCACCAAGGCATGGAAAAGCAATTTAGCTGAGTTTCAATGGTATTTATATATAACACGTCTCATCATCTCTTATTATCATCAGAGCTTTTATTGTATAATTTTCCAACCGAGTTTCCAATAATCATAACCATCATAGCTATCACATTTTATTCAAAATCAGATGATGAGACGTGTTATATATAAATACCATTGAAACTCAGCTAAACTGCTTTTCCATGCCTTGGTGCTATATACAGGGCCATAGCCAGATTTTGAATAAAATGTGATAGCTATGATGGTTATGATTATTGGAAACTCGGTTGGAAAATTATACAATAAAAGCTCTGATGATAATAAGGTAAGAGTTGAGTCAGATAGCTATTGAATGTCTAAACATTTAAAATAGTGCATGAGGTCTGAAGTGAAACTGAGGTTAATATCAAACCAGGAGAGATCAAGATTCTCTAATAGAACAGTCAAACACTCTAATAGAACAGTCATTGCATGCAAAAGGGAACCTTTAAGTGTTTATCCCCAGGAAGCTAACTGTTCTTGGCATGGTGATGTAAATGCAAGTTACATATTATACATACATACTGAGCAGTTGCTGTCCTTTCAATACCAATTGCTACCGGCAACTCAGAAGATTAATCAGAAATTACGCATAATATTTTATATGCATACAAAACTACAATACATTAGTCTATAGTTTATGAGGGACTATAGATATGCCCCCAGACCCCATGCTCTAATATGCCTATGAACTTTGGAGCACATCCAATTTCAAATTATCGCTATTATTTGTATGTTGCAGTTGAAGTGACACTTCTCCATTTACATTGTATCATATGAAGAACTTCTCTGCACAAAGAAAAACACAAAATAAAAGCATAATGCATTTCTGAAAAGCATAAAAACAAGCATAATAGGCAGAAAATTGGAGAAATGTCAAAAAACATAATAGGCAAATTTTGGAGCATAATAGACTCAAGCCTAGTGATCATTAAAATACAAAAATATATAGCTAACGTTTCATTTTTACTTGAACTGTTCACATATAGTGAGTTAACCATCTTGACTGGAAAGGTGCAGGCATGCAGTGAGCTACTGGACTATTGCTTTATTTATAGTTATATCTACGATTTTACTATAATAATTATTTGTTTGTACGCACATAAGGATAATATGTATACATATGTGTTAAGTGTGTGTCTACATGCATGTACATTTTGGAAGATTCAAAAGGATTATATTTCCCTGCAGTTAATATTAAATGTCCAGTACTCATGAATTGGCAGTAGAAACCATTATATAACATGCTAATGTCACCCTTCCTCTCCATGATCACTATAACCAGTCACAATAAATAAACAATGATGAGATAAATAGTGCATTTACATGTATTTCAGATATACATATATCATAATATTTATAATATACATATATTAAATATATATTCCAATCCAAAATAGGCAAGTTTGATTTGTACTTAGTCAGTACACCAGAAGACTGCAATAAATTGAGGAGTGAGACTTCCTGTGTTAGGGATGATGACAGTGATGTGGCAACCATCTTTGGCATATTTTTGCTCTCTGTTAAACAACTGCATGGCATCGACATTGTATTCCACTCTGTAATCGCAGTTACCAAATCTCTGAGTAGTAAACACAACTGAGTATATGACTTGGTCTCCATCCATACGAGCATTTCCATCAGCAAGGAAGAACCCACGTTCCTTGTTTCTTTCTATCAACTGAACTAAGCCCCTTATATCAATTCCATCACGAAGGGAGATAGCATAGCCTGGACTCCTGAAGATGGCACTGACAGAGAGATCTCCACCAGAAGAATAAATGTTACGACGGAGGACTCGCATGCCCTGGTCCTTTAGAATAAGTAGTCTTTGTTGATATTCGTCATAAGGCACATTAATCATAAGTTCGGTCTTTTCTGTTCTCCATTGCTGTCTTGTAACAGGCTCAAAGACAGCCACACAACGAGATCTATCATTGTCATCATTATAGCAAACAAAGTTGTGTATTCTGTGTGTCTTCCTTAATTCATTGGCTCTTCTGTTTAGATTTCTTGTACTAAGCCCATGTACAATTTCATATTGTGAAACATCTGGGACACTGCAGAAGATTATCGAGAACAAAGTGTCTCGACTATCATGGTAGGTGTTCATGTGGCAAGGAACTCTGTTTCTTTTTCTGCCTTCTTCTATGAACTCTTCAAGTTCTCCAAGGTAGAAGCGTTCAAAGAAAAATGGAGTGCTGGATGGCAATGGAGTCCCCTTACACGGAGGTGGTGCTATGTAAATATATGATATACAGTAAAATACTGTCTCAAAGAATTTAATAATCTTCCTATCCCTACAGTATAATATCATTACTTTTATGGTATAGTCTATAATTTAAATCCATTGAGATTCTTACATCACAGTTTATTGAAATAGTGACAATACACTGATCAGTTAACCAATGGTAAAAGAGTTAATTGTCATGCCTACCCGACAATACACATTACAGTAAGGCATACACTTACCATCACACTGATCTGTTTCAATACATTGACCATTCCTCAGTACTTGCCCTTCAGGACAGACACAAGTTGGTGTACAATCAGATGAACAAAATGGTGGTGATTGGTGATTGTCGCAAGTTGATTGACAGAGAGTACCACACTCCTTGTATACTCGACCTCCAACACAGTCATCAGCTGTAAAGAGAGCAAAGCAGTTAATGTGGTAGAGATGATCTGCTTGTGCAAACTTTAGTGTATACACTTTATTTTTATTGGATACCTAACCATGTACATAATTTTAGTTGACTTACAGCATCCAGTTACATCTCTCCAAGTGCTCACATCAACTCCAGCTTTTGCACATGCTCTGGCATAATTAGCCATCACATTACAGGAACAAGTGTCTCTGTTACGTGTCCTAACACATGTACAATAATCAGATTCACAGTTTTCAATGTAGACTTTAGGATCAACAGCAGAATGACAAGAATCAAAAGGAGCGTTGTTCAACATGGCACATTCTCTTTGTGCTCTATTCATATTTCTTTCATTGCAAGTGTTATCCAGCCTTCTATCCCTGCAACCTCCTGAAATGTCTTCAGTAAGCCAAGATCTAGCAAACCTCCTAACACCAGAGCTTGTGGTTCCATCTCTCATACGATAATCATCAGAATCATCTCCATTGTAAAAACCACACAAGCCACACAACTGTCTCCTTAAACTGTTACTAGCTGAAACTTGCAAACTACCAGCATCATCCCAAAAGATGTCCAAGTCTATGTCTTCGAAGGTAACATGTGGATAGCTACCAATCCATTCTACTTTAACTTCTCCAACCGACATCATGCTACCATCAACTGCTGAAAAGTTCCTGCCATTAATTGTTACCTGATTGTCACCTCCCCTCAACACTATGACAAGATTTTGACTTGGAACTGATACAGTGACCTGGTCAATCAATACACTGTTTGAGTCAAGAGCTCTTTGGGTGACAGTTATAGTGAAGTCATCATTGTCACATGGTTTTGCCAGTACATATTCACAACTTCCAAGGTAAGTGTACTGACTACCATCAAAAGTTCTGTAATGACCATAGGAATAAGCTTGGCAGTAATCAGTGTAACAGTCTCTTGGTTGACATTTCCAAGTGCCCCGTTTACATACACAGCTTGATGAACAGTTCTGAGATATTCTTCTGTTGTGTTCATAGAAAATACCATCAAAATAGCAACCTACAGGAAAAGTAAATTGTACCTAAATGGATATCAGTATAATCTATGAAATACTTGCTTATGTACATACATATAACCAATGTATGTACTTACCTGGTATAGGTGCAGGTGTTGTTGGTGCAGTAGAGCCTGGTGGTCTAGTAGCAGTAGGTCGGTCAGATTCTGCAGCTACAGTAAAAACACAATCAGTGTGCATAATAGTTGTACTGAGAAATAAAGCCTATGAAAGGAGTTGAGCGTTTTTGTTTTCACCAAAGTTTGGAGATCAAAATCTATCTTCTAAGAAAACTGTGTTGATGACAAAAAGCAGGAAGTACCATAACCACATACATATGCATGATTTAGTCCTTTAATGCATGTCTGTAAAAACATCTAGCTTACCACATTGTCTGGATTTTCCAGTGTAGACAAGTCTGTTAGTCGTCTCTGCCCGTATTATTGTTGGTAGAAAACCCCCTCGATATGTTCTCATGTTGATAGCTCCTTGTGTAGCCTCATCTTGTAATTGTCGTTTGATCTGTGCAGGACTGTAACTTGGAAATCTCTGTAGTAACAGAGCAACAGCTCCTGCAACAGTGGGACAAGCCATGGAAGTACCACTCATTGATACACGATCCCTGTCACTCCTAAATATAAAAGATTAAATGCAAAAATATAATATGTATGGTTAAGGAATTCTGCTACTATGATACATTGGTACCTGTCACCTGAATTAAACATTCACAAGAAGTGACCATTACCACAAGGTCACAAATATTTCCCCCTTCATATGAAGTAGTTACCTGTCTAATACTTACAACCACCAGCTAATGAATCCTGTTACATTCATAACTTCAACTCTTACTGTAGCTACTACCCTATATTGCCTATAATAAGGCTCAGTTACTGATCCAAGAGTGACCATTATACACAGGTTCCACTAGCTTTGTGTATACATAGTTAATAATATACCACTTACGTGTAAGAGGCACTTCTTATCCACTGTCCTGGAGCAAGTATATCTACACATCGTCCATAGTTACTGCCAGGAGAATTAGGTCGTGAATTGAACCAATACAACTGGTGTCCTAGGACAGGTGAAAAAATTTTGATTGGTACACATGCAACAACACAAACTAAAGTTTTAAAAAATATGTTTGCAATTGTGTAACAAAATTTGTACATATACGTACATGTACACATCTATAGCTCAGATAACAAAATTTATGTTTATGCATTCATAAACAGCCCTACAAGTCAGACATGTTTACCAGGTGTTCTGGAGTCGGGATCTTCAGCTTCTTGTATTGCTCCCACATTAATAACATCTGGTGAACTTGATGGTGAAAATCCACAAGAGTCCTGACGGAAGTTTCCAGCAGCAGTCACAACTACTATATTGTTAGCAACAGCCTCTCTGATGGCATCATTAACAGGTGCAGTGATTGGTCCAATAAGAGACATTGAAATTACTGATCTTCTTCCAGTGCTTCTGGCACGACTGATGACATGATTGATTCCATTAATAACATAAGAGAAGAATCCTCTCATTTGGCTATCCAAAACTTTGATACTGCAATGTAAAGAATTCAAAAATGATACTTTAAGAAGCAGAATGTCAATATTTTTAGGTGACAAACATTCTGTGCAATTCTTAATTTACCAGTGAAGCCCCTCAAAATGATATGCTAGAATTTGGACATCTTGATAATCAGAACATTTGTCCATGGTCCCATTTGTATTAGTGTAAACACATTTAGGACACTTTATTATGGTCCCTGCACAGTGTAAAAAACATGCATAATTGCTATCTACCTGTACACTCTAGCTCCCCATGCTACTCCAGTTAACCTCCCAACAGCCAATCCTGCACAGTGAGTACCATGACCATTGTTATCATCTCCTTGACCACCAAACTCATCATATCCACCAAATGATGCACGTCCTCCAAAAACTTGATGACTGTATCTTATACCAGTGTCGAAAATGTACACATCTACTCCATTTCCTATCAGGCAGCACACACATATTCTTTATCACATTATTAGCAGTGGCGTAGCTACCATTGAGGCAACCGAGGCAGCTGCCTCGGTAAAAATTCAGGCTGACCAGGCCTGAGTTTTGGTAGCCAGAATTTTCTTCTCAAACGTTACTAGACAGCATTACTGCACCACACATGATAGAATCTATGGCTGTAGTACTGGAACCCACAGTGACATGCTCTGGCATTGGCTGGACCACTTTTCAGCTACTTGAATTTGTATGAAAAAGATCGAGATACTCTAATAGAGCAGTCATCGTAATATGTGACCCAGTCTGAGAAAACTGGTCTTATCGCCCATGTCAGCAGATTTGATTTTTCACCCAGGACACACAGCTACATGAATAATTCCACACTTAAAATCAGCTAGACTTGAGTGGTCTGGTTTTGCTGGCTGTTTTTTCCCGAGCCCAGTGGCGATCCGTACGTGTGGTGTGGGGCCTTAATGGAGCTCTGGTCAGCCTGGGAATGACTGTATGTGGCTGTACACCTCTGTGGTGTTGAATGAGTACCTCTGCTGTAAATTTCCTTTCATTTTAGCCCGAGGGGTTACCAACTGCTTCGAAATCTCGTACACCTTCAGTGAAATCCTGCCTGAAATATGAAATTTTATGCTGTTATCGTGATTCTGATTCTATACTCGTTCTGGTACCGTAGCTTACACTTAACTGCTCCTGCACAAAAGTAAGAATGAAATCCGATGTTCCGCTCCGCTTCGGATTTGTATAATCAAGTTGTGGAAGCCGCACAAAACCAGGAGCTGTGGGAAAGAAGCCGTACAAAACCAGAAGAATGAAATCCAATGTTCCGTTTCGGATTTGTATTAAGCGAGTTGTGGAAGCCAAACAAAACCAGGAGTTGTGGGAAAGAAGCCAAACAAACCAGGAGAGAATCCATGCAAACTGTCAAAAGTAAGCATAAAATCCGGTGTTCTGCTCCATTTCGGATTTGTATTAAGTGAGTTGTGGAAGCCAAACAAAACTAGGAGCTGTGGGAAAGAAGCCACACAAAATCAGGAGAATCCATGCAAACTGCTCCTGCAAAAACGTAAGAATGAAATCCGATGTTCCGCTCCGCTTCGGATTTGTATTAAGCGAGTTGTGGAAGCCAAACAAAACCAGGAGCTGTGGGAAAGGAGCCACACAAAACCAGGAGAATCCATGCAAACTGCTCCTGCACAAACGTAAGAATGAAATCCGATGTTCCGCTCCACTTCGAATTTACTTAGCAAACTACAAACTTAGCAAAACTTCATAAACTTAGCAACACATCAACTACAAAAACAACTTAAGCATACAGATGCTCCTGGTTTTGTGGGGTTTCACACCAGATAGAACTTTGACAGTTGCTCCTGGTTTTGTAGGGTTTCATTTAATAGTTATGCCTTGGCTTTACTCCTGGCTTTATATGGCTTTGCTCAGTTTTGTGAGGCTTTGCTCCTACATGCCTGCTGAACTTCTGTTTCTTTCTCCCACTATTTTTTGGTGATTTCAGAACTTATCACTCTACACCAATCTGTAATTTAAAATCAGATTTTGCAGCTCTCGTCTGATTTTGTGAAATCTTTAGAAATCCGTGAAATCTTGGGAAATTTGTTCAAGATTTTGAAATCTGTACCCCTTTTTCGTGAGTTGGTGACCCCTCGTTTTAGCCAGTTTTGAGACTTCAATGGCTCAAAACTTGGCCTAATTCATCCCTTGGCCTTCCTTTTCAATTTTTGAACATTATCTTGCCCGCCTTCCAGGGCCCCCGCCTCTCACCCAATTTGCAGCTCGCCTGATACAGTCAACCTCGGTTTAAAAACTATCTAAAATGGCGGGAAACTTAGTTGTTGGCTACTTGTACAGTGGATGCTCTGGAAGGTAAGGAATTGGTGTAAAACGTGTGAAAATTTGGTACACATAGCTTCAACCATTGGCGAGCTACAACACACAAAATATTTAAAACCGGCATTTCTCGATACTTTTAAATAGGCGAAAAGCCCGGTTTTGTCAGACTGGGTCACATATACTCTAATAGAGCATTCATGACACTGTTCTCATTACACTGCTTGGGCTAAATCATTTACATTTATGTTAATTTCGCTCGGTTAATTGTCTTTAAATTACTTTTTAAAAGTTCCAGTGAGTCAACTGCATGACATTACGTACATTGAGCTAATCATGCATATCATACATTAGCAGTTACAATCAATAATACCCTCCACGCACCATGTCAAAGCATATATTTTCAAAATTTTCCTTGAAGGAGCATGCTCCCAGACTCCCTAGCCGACATGCTTAGCACATGCAGTTGGGCATCACATGAAAGAGATAATCTCTGATGTTAATATCACATCAGATCAATAAAAAGTATAGTGTGCATGACTATGACGTCCGTTGCAGTCAGTGGATGGCTTGACCACTCAAAATATCTCCAGAGTAAATCAGTTTTTGTGTTGAGTGCAATTAAACTAGTCTAATAGTTAAAGCATGGTATACTGTAGCATTGACTAAGCTGGAGCAGTACTTATGACATGTAGAAAAACACTCAGAGTCTTCTAAAACAGTTTCTTCTATCCAACCAGATAGTCAACCTGTAAAATTAATACTGTACCACCCATGCTTGAAAGTGTGAGTCAGCTGAGTCAGAAGCAGACCCTTTCAATTAGGTCAATGTATAAACTTTGCCTCGGTAAAAAATTTTCCTGGCTACGCCACTGTATTAGAACTACTTTATTGCCCAATATAGCTAGGCATAACTAATGATTTATGCATCAAACAGATATAGCTACTCACCTTGAACCAGAGGACAGTAATCACCATCAAGAGGTAGAGATCTCTCATCAAGGCGGTCAATGTTCCAGCAAATTTCATCAGGCTCAGATGATCGTCTACTTCTGCCATTGTCTGTTTCTGTTTCATTGTCTGGTTTCAGTAAGTCAACACACATTGGCTTGTCTTCTTCCACTCGTTCAACATTTTTGTTTTTCAATATCTATAATATGAATAGATGTGCATACATCAGTACTGTACATTTACATGCATGCTATGAACAACTCAACAGTTGACTATATATTATGTTTCTCTGCTCATAGCCAGCCACTGCTATCAGTATCCTACTAGTTATAGGTAGGGTTTCCAATGCAAAAATTCGACTTCTTCAAAATAATTTGTTAACTGCTGTTACATGTTGGACTAACTCTCACTTGAATACAGCTGCAGTGGCAATAAATTTCATTACCTTCTTGGGGTAGAAATCGATCGAAATATCTGCAAAATCCGACATTACGAGCTGTAACTCTCAGAAGCCTTGATCCTTTATCGCAATACTGGAGTTCAACCTTCCTCAGTGAGTAAACCTTCACCTAAAAGCATTGGTAGTTTGATTGGTGAGGTAGGATTCCTGTCGCTGCATCATTTGAGCACGGTTTTGGGTAGTCTGGCGCCGCCCGCCCCTTCGCAAAAAGTAAGGATGTGGTGAAATACAAATACCTAATCATTTCAAAAGGAATTCAATTAGACAGCGCACGTAATGCTTGTTACGTCAGATAATTGCACTTCAATTCGAACAAAAGCATTGTGTTGCCAAGGCGATTTCTGTGTGAACGTCATTGGCATGCACTAATTGGCTAGCGCCGAATCTGGGCGCTAGAAATGATTTAGTATCTGTATTTCACCAGACCCTTACTTTATGCAAAGGGGCGGGCGGCGCCAGACTAGATTTTGGGATCCAAAACAGGTTTTCGTATACGGACACCAAACGATTGATAGCCCAAACTTCCTCACACCACAGTAGTAATCATCCATCGACAAAGAAGTCACATACGAAGTTTGGTTCAGTTGTGACATCTCCAACCATCTGGGTGAGCCTGATATAGGACAAAATTAGCCGGAAATCACGCCTTGACTACATAACTTGTCCACTCAACTGCTTAAAAATAGAAATCTTGACGTAAAACAACTGCATGATCCCTAAAGTATGGCTAGAAGTGAGGTTATCGTCGTCAGGAATCGTAAAATAAAATTTATGGCGGTAAGAAAATTACAATTAAGCTCGCGTGATTTCTGCCATCTAAAAAAACGCTTGATGTCTTATGCAGTGCTACGACAACTGTGATTTTATCCCTCAATACAAATATTGCCTACCCAGTAATAATAAACAAATAAATGTAGGCAGTGGATCATTACTGACCACGCCTACGCCGAGCCTGATTGAACTAGGCTAAGTGCGTGTAGGTGAATTGCAGCGACGATAACCTCACTTCTAGCCGTACTTTAGGGATCATACGGTTGTTTTACGTCAAGATTTCTATTTTTAAGCAGTTGAGTGGGCAAATTATGTAGTCAAGGTGTGATTTCCGGATAATTTTGTCCTACAGTATCACGCTCACCCAGATGGTTGGAGATGTCACAACTGAACCGAACTTCGTATGTGACTTCTTTGTCGATGGATGATTACTACTGTGGTGTGAGGAAGTTTGGGCTATCAATCGTTTGGTGTCCGTATACGAAAACCTGTTTTTGGATCCGCCAAAATCGTGCTCAAATGATGCAGCGACAGGAATCCTACCTCACCAATCAAACTACCAATGCTTTTAGGTGAAGGTTTACTCACTGAGGAAGGTTGAACTCCAGTATTGCGATAAAGGATCAAGGCTTCTGAGAGTTACAGCTCGTAATGTCGGATTTTGCAGATATTTCGATCGATTTCTACCCCAAGAAGGTAATGTAATTTATTGCCACTGCAGCTGTATTCAAGTGAGAGTTAGTCCAACATGTACAGCAGTTAGCAAATGATTTTGATGAAGTCGAATTTTACATTGGAAACCCTATTATAGGGTAGTATATACAATTACTGGCTATATGACAATTATGCTGCAGTAGCCAAGACTGTACATGGATGTATGTATCCTTTGAAGTCTAGCACTTTTGTAGGGTACCTTGTGTTTATAGTTCTACTGTTTAATAAAGTTTCTGGAAAAATCCTGCTACAGTGGCTAACCTGCTCTGCTCCATCATTAGTAGTGGTGATGACAGATATTCCATTAGTGATGTTGTAACCATCTCCTGCTGTAGCAATCTGTATGTTGCTTTGTCCATTTACATTATCAAACGTTCTTCCAAACATCCGTCTACTCCCCTTGCGTGCAACAACCAGAAATCTTCTAGGGAGGTTAGACTGTATCATAAATTCTTGCTGTGCTTGCATTTCAGCAAGGCACCCACTCTCCATGGGTTCAGGAGCCGGTGTTGCTGGCCTCTCAGTTGGTCGGATACATTTTGCATACCCCATGGCTAGTAGCAAGCAAGCTATTATCATCAGCTTAGTCAGCCACATGTTGAAAATCTGTAGTAGCTGTAGCGATGATGAGTGTGGCCAAATGTGATGCTTTTATAGTTGTTCTCATCATTGTTAGTTTACAGTTTGTGGTTTATCCATGTCATCATCTGTGTGGCTTACAATATCTTGATTACCACTATATCTGTTAACTATAAGGTAGTTAGATGGCTGGATTAAAACCTCACATTTGTTTAGTAAAGCATACAGTAGCTCCAGGTAACAATGTAAATATCCTGTCCTAATGATGCTCTGCTTCAGCTTGACCTGTCCAACATATAGCCCAATGGACTAGGAATGGCTTTTCCATTTAAATACACTAAAAATATTTTATATTGTAATTTCCAACAATCATCATACACTACTATTGTAGTGTATAGTAGGGACCACAAAGAAGTAGGCGTGGCCCACGAAATAACATCACCCAAAAAACAGCCTCAATTTTCCCAGATGACGATGAGGCAGTATTGGTTAAGCCCAAACAAGCTTTCAGATTGACCCGAAATGCTTCAACAAGTTGCTATAGAATTTTAAAAATAATTTATATTATGGAATTTTCTACTGACTGAGTAAGTGACTGACTGACTGATGCCTTCAGGCAAGCATAACTTGATAACTGCTAAGGCTACAAGCTTGATTTTTTCACTGTTCAACGTCGCTTTCGCCCGACAGGTGCCTTTTGGCATACCGCAGTATGTACAATGCATTCTTCATGGACTTACCAGTGTCCTCGTTTGTGTCCCATTCATCTTTGCTGACAGCAAAAAGTGTCGATTTGGCGATAGCACATGATGGCTTCCCTTCGTAACGGAAATTGTTGTCCATATTTGTCATAGTGGTTGTTTTGATAGCAGAGGTGCTTTTCAAACAGTTCTTGATTCATGCTGCTGTGTAACGTGTTGAGCATAGCCAGCAACGAAGTGTAATGGATACTTCACTTTTCAGATGATAATTGGTATAACTGGGGTGTGCAGTACCATTTCTTTGCAGAGGTGCTTTTCGAACAGTTCTTGATTCAAAATGCTGTGTAATGGGTTGAACATAGCTGACAATGAAGCATAATGAATACTTCACTTTTCAGACGATAATTGGGGTGTGTGGTGCCATTTCAGATGTGGTATGAGTGGGTTCACCAGTCATAATAATTATTTACAAAAAAAGTTAACAAACAAATACACAGAAAAAATTGGAATTTTCAACTAGAGTAGGGACCATAGCACATCAATAAAAGTACTGAAACAAGCTGGAGTAGTACACGATATTAAATCACAGTAAAACAATAAGAAGTGCTATATCCCTACTGTGTTCAAAATACCATAATGGAAATACACAGTAGGATTATCAAATTTGACAGGGTTGTACAAAAGGACAAGCCTGCAAATGTACTCCACATGCACATGTACAGTGAAAACGGCATTACAAACAGCAAAACAGTAACACAATAACTTGACAAAATGAATCATATCAGAGCAATACAAAACAGAACAAAAAAAGCTTAAATAGATAATTATGCTTCTTAATCTTTAGGATGGCTGTTCCAAAGGAATTGTCTGTTTACACAAATGGTTGGATGAATAACTGGTAATATTAAACTGTATAAAAAGACAATGAATTTCTGTGATGTAGACTAATATGTACATACAGGGCAAGTAGAGATATAATCTTGATGGTAGGCCAATTTAACTCACACAGAGGCAGTGGTGGATACAGGGGGTTCCATTGGTTTCAACTGAAACCAATAAGGTGAGCACCTGATATTAGTTTACAGAGTAGGCACAGGTGTGTGAAACTACCTAGTTTGTGGACAGACAAGTGCATTAATTAAGTTTGCTATTATGCATAGCTAAAGTCTTTGATGCCATTCTGGCACCACCCTTATCAGGCTGGGAAGGCGGCCTCTTCATACAGACAATAAGGCTTCACTTACATTTTCTAAAAACTTAATGGAAAAAACATTGCTGGAGAGTGATTGTTTTGTTATGAAATATTCAGTAGGTATAGCTAGATTGAAGCTACCATTGTCATGTTCCATCCTTTTTAACAGTCTGGATCCACCCCTGGTAACTATTCTGAAAAAATCTCCAAAGCTTATTTTAGCAGTAGGCCTAGGAGAACCAATATAAGCTCAGCTATTACAAAGTGAAAGTAAATGAAGAGTTTGAAGAGATGAGTGAAATCATCTATCATACAGATTCATAATTGCCACTTCTATAGACAGTGGTATTGAATAACGAGCTTTCCTTCTACATTTGATCACTTAAGTTACAATGTTTATTCACAAATTTCAGCTGAAATTGTAACTAAATAAGGCTAAAATGTCAAACTTTTCCTGTGGAAGACATTCAGTTGGTTTACTTTGCCTTGATGTCAACTTTTAGAATTGCTGCTGCTAGAGATGGATAATAAATAGTACCATGCAAGCATGCTTCACAAGCTGAGTGAGATTCACTAATGCTCGTGTAAGAATATCCTCGATCTGCCCTTGTTGCCTAACCTGAAACTCCTCTCTGAACATTTCTAGTTCCGCCACTTAGAGGGACTGCTCCAGCAATAAGATAAGGGATTCCACCTGTTGTTGGAATCCCAATGGGATCTCTACATCCAGTGGTTTGAAGGTGCCAACCAGGATGAGCATATTACAGCACAACGAGGATTTGAAAGCAGCTCATACATAGCTGTAACTGAACAATGTTCATTCCAACTGAGTTTAGAGTCAAGGACACCAAGGTAGTGTACCCATGGCCAGATGGTGTGTGAACAAGTACACAGAAAAAAATGGAATTTTCAACTAGAGTAGGGACCATAGCCCATCGATAAAAAGTACTGAAACAAGCTGGAGTAGTGCACGATATTAAATCACAGTAAAACAATAAGAAGTGTTATGCTATTGATACCAGACTTTTGTGGCAGATATTTGGGCAAGCGAGATGTCTGGGGCAGGGCCATCAGTTCTTCTCAGAAATTTCACTACCACACTGATTGCTTGGTATAATACTTTCACTTTCCACAACAATATGAAGTATTACATACAGTGCTTTCATCTGTAAATCAGATGCTTTTAGGATAGCGAATTGTATCATCACTACTTCCCCCATTTTTTGTCTCCCATTTCTTTGTGACTTTGATCTAAATCTAATGTAGTACGCAATACTCAGTATGCGATATGCAGTACACAATACTCAGTATGTGATATGCAGTACACAATACTCAATATGCAGTGTGCAATACTCAAATGGACAGAAAATCCACAGTATTATTATAATAAAAATTTGAATGTCTGTTTTGTAGTAAATTAAGATATCAGTTGAAAAAGGATGTATTATGCATGGCTTCTTCAGATACATACAGAAAACATGGAGATTATTAATGTCATTCAAATCAGGATTTTCCCTAAAAAGAATGATAAAGTGACTGACTGTTTTAGATGTTACTATATAGGAACCTATAGCTATCATACAGTATGGTAGCACTAATCGTGGAGGTTTGGGTCTTTTTGGCCAAACAATTAGCTTCACAAAACCATCCAGGTGTCGTGGCAGTATTGGTTAGATACAACCAGCAAGCTCAAAAGTGCCTTCAGTATCAATGGAATTTTTTACTAACCAACTGCCTACCTGATACCTTCAGGTAAGCATAACTCGATAATGGCTAAGGCTACGGGCTTGATTTTTTCACTGTTCGCCATCGCTTCATCCCGTGACATGTCCTTTGGCATACCACAGTATGTACAATGCACTGTATGTACAATGGCTTACCTTTGTCTTCCTTTGTGCCCCATTTCTCTCATACGATAATCATCAGAATCATCTCCATTGTAAAAACCACACAAGCCACACAACTGTCTCCTTAAACTGTTACTAGCCGAAACTTGGACACTACCAGCATCATCCCAAAAGATGTCTAAGTCTCTGTCTTCAAAGGTAACTTGTGGATAACTACCAATCCATTCTACTTTAACTTCTCCAACAGACATCATTCTACCATCAACTGCTGCAAAGTTCTTGCCATTGATTGTTACCTGATTGTCACCTCCCCTCAACACAATGACAAGGTTTTGGCTTGGAACTGTTACAGTGACCCTGTCAATCAATACACTGTTTGAGTCAAGAGCTCATTGGGTGTTATGACATACTTGTATAAGTGCACTGCCATATTGTTTCACGAACAACTGATCATAAAATCTTGAATGATTACTCTATAGAGGTAGCCAGTTGATGTTGTGCTAGCTACTGTAAATTATAGGAGTAATTCATGTGACTAAGTTTCCTTTCTAGTGAAACTGAAACTAATGAATTAGTAAATGTGCAAATGTTTTGTGTTTAATATCAAAGATAAAAGATATTTAAACCTAAACATAATTTGTGACTGGGCCTGCGATAATAGGGCATGTGGGCACATGATTTTTGCCTACTTTTTCACACTTTCATCACTTATAACATTTTGTACCATTATGCTATGGCATTGCAATTTTCAGCTCTTAGTAAGCATTTAATCGGCATCATGATGCAAGTTACAGAATGGAAATATACTTTTGCAGTACTGAGATATGACCTGTAGAGTGATGGGGTGTAGTTTGTGCCCACATGCCCTGTTTTCGCAGGCCTGGTCACATTTACTAACTACATCTGAATTTTATTGATCTACAGTATTAAATTTCTGTTTATTTTTTTTGCCTATTAGTTATTGAAAGCAAATCTAAGTATCGAGGTTAGAACTCAAACCATGAAACCAAATAAATCTTGGTCATTATGTAATTATATATAATGTCATTCTGGGTGTCTAGGTGCAATGCACACAACATGTCAGTTTTAACCTACCATAGTTGCACAGATAGGGATGAGTTCTTTAACGGTGTGTATGTAAAATATACATTGCACTATTCCAATCACTACTTTAGTAGAATAGTTCATAAACTCAGTGTACTCTTGAATATTTCTAAAACCAATGGACAGGTGGCATGCATTAACCCAGAGTGTCTGCAGCAGTGACATATGAAATTAGTAAACTTTCACTATTTTTGTATACAAGATACTGGCCATTTCTTACCAAGTGGATATATTGACTTCAACTATACCTACACATTGTTATATACGTATAGCTATACGTACTAAATTCTTAGGCTTCTTTACTTATTTGTTTATATTGTACATTCCTCACTTGTACACCACTAGACTAAAACCTACTAACGTTGATGCATTATGTATGAAACTATACACATTGTGCGTGTGTGTGTGTGTGTGTGTACGTACACGCACACAGACACACACACACACACACAGACACACACACAGACACACAGACACACAGACACACACACACACACACACACACACACACACACACACACACACACACACACACACACACACACACACACAAACCCACTCCTATCTGACAGATGGATTTCCATCTCACTCTCACACATTTTCTGATTTCTTGTTTGAGTTACAACCAGGTGAATGTATCAATACAATAAACCCCTATAATCTGGCACTCATTGATTCCCTAACTTGTGTCAGATTAGTGAGAATCTGAGGTATTGCATCACAAAGTCTTTTAGTGCAGCAAAGAGTGTCAAGGTATGATATGTGACCAGATTTGCAAAAAGGTACCTTTTCCACACATTTTACATACCAGCAAACAAAATGATGTAACAGTTTACTGCTTCTACTTATTAACTTCCTCTTAGTATCAAAATGCAGCCAGATACTGTAGCTACACTCATGGAAATGTTCCGGCAAATTATATGCAATAATTATAAAGTTATGAACCTTAAAAGTTCAAAAAATGGTGTGTGAAAAAGGTACCTTTTTGCAAATCCAGTCACATTGTACTGTATTCATGTGCTTTTCAATACAGGCTTTATCAGTTGTCAAAAGGTATTTTTAAGTGTATGATTTAAATAAATAAATAAATATGTATGAACTCTTAATGAAAATCACCATAATACAATAGTTACAATAGTAACATAGAATACATACAAATGTACAAGTTCTCATAATCATGGTCATGTGTGTATCTGATGTAGTATCTATGAGAGGACCAAATATGAACACAGCTATTAGAGTTATATGGCATCATGTGTGTTTATGCTTCATTGTTAGGCTCCGGCCTATTATGCCCAAAATTTTACCTATTATACTTTTGAGCCATTGCTCAAAAATTAAGCCTATTATGCTCAAAATTACAGGGGGTGTATGCTTTCAAAATCACGATTATGCTCAAGAACTGACTGTTTTAGTAGAGTATATCAGCCTTTCCTGGCTACTGTATTAGAATAAGTGACTGCTCTGATCTATAGAGTATCTCGACCTTATTTCTGCAAAGTGTGAATAGCCAACAAAGAAACGGTTTAATAAGTTATATTATGTGTTTTTAAATATGAAATGCACTAATAATACTATTGGCAGTGAATATTTGCTTTCTTTCAGGCGCACGTATTGCACATTTTAATTAAATTTTCAAATATCGTCCCTATTATGCTGGCATTATGCTTGATGCTTTTGGTCACCTATTATGCTTTAAATTATGCTGGCATGATCGGCCGGTGCCTATTCATTGTTATTATTTTAACAACTCACAGAAACAATATTTTATGTATTTATGTGAGGATTAACCATTTAAGGTATGTTATCAAAGTATAAGATACATGCAGTATTATCATCATACTATAGCTAATAATTTTTTAACATGTTTGCATATAGAACATGTCTATTGTATGTTCACCATGTACATATACAGGGGCTGATCCAGGAATAAATGAAAGGGGGTGGCTGGCTTAGTTCACAAGCTTTACATGTGCAGTAAGGGTGTAGCTATACACTGGTGAGAGAGGTGACTGCAGACAGCGTGCGGAGCACGCTTAGCGAAGTGCGAAGCACGAGCTGTCTAGGGGGGTCTGGGGGCATGCCCCCCCAGGAAAATTTTTAAAATTAGGTGTTCAAAACATGCTATTTAGATCAAATTTTACTTAGTTTCAAAACTTTTGTTCTTATACAGTAACTGTTGGCTGCTACTGCTACTGCCCTAACTACACTATAGTGTACAGATACAATATCCTAAAAGGGTCCCTTTAGGATAAATTGTATCTGTACACTGTAGTGTAGTTAGAGCAGTAGCAGCTAAGAAAAGCAGTAGCAGCTAACAGTTACTGTATAAGAACAAAAGTTTTACCGTAGCCCCCTTCCCTCCACCCTGAATCCACCAAAGAATTAGATTGAATCTGGAAGTGATTTTGACTGAAAAGAACAATTGTATGTAGCTACTAGCTAGAATTTCAGACAGTGTACTAGCTGTTTAGAAGAAACACTGTAAAGCTAGCTACAGCATATAGTTTAAAAACTTGTTGGCAGCTGTGCTATTATGTCCATTTAACAACTGCAGCTGTAAATGAACAAAACCATAATAATAAATGTCCACCTGAAGGTTTTGCTTCAAATAAAGTGCACTGTTAGTGTAGATGCCATGTGCTAGTTTGTACAGATGTCCAGGTCTATTTTAGATTATTTTAGATCAAAAGTTATAGCCCAACAAGGACAGAATCCTCTAAGTGAAACCCTTACTACTGATGGAAGTAACAGTGACAGTGAAGTTGGGGAAGAAGGTTTGATTGACAATGAGACTGAGTCTGGAAGTGAAACTCCAGTCACAATCACTAATGAAAGTGGTATCAACAATGACAGTGATGGGAATGAATGTCAATCTCAGGGCATAAATGAAGAGACAGAGGCTACCCCTTCCACTACTGAAAGTATTAGAGTTAATGCGGATTTCATTGAAGCAGCTAACTGGCCAGATAATTTGACAGTGAGCCTTCAACAATCAACTGGTGAGCTTTGCCGTGAGGTTGCACCAGAAACTTTCCATGATAGTGATCCTGTTGAATTTAATAGCAATGGTGAGCCATCTTATCCTAACGTGAACTTTGTATCTAACTCAGAATCTAGTGATATTCTGCAAGTGGCCATTAGTAGATCAAGAATAATAAAAGATCATGAAAAATATGAATTGATTACTTCATCACAAAGCAATCTAAGGAGCACTGATTTTGACACAGTCTACTTCACTGTTTCTGGAGGAAGGAAAAGAAAACAGATAACTTTTCAATCTCGATGGCTTCAAGATTACAAATGGTTACGTTATGGTTTGGAGAATAGTCAAGGAGGATGGTGTTTGCCCTGCATTTTGTTTTTAACTGACAGTGAAAAGACACATCTCGGTGCATTTGTGTGTACGCCCTTCAAGAATTACAACAAATCCAAGGAGTTGATGGAGAGGCATGCCAAACATGCATATCATTTGAGAGCAGTAGATCATGCCTTTGAATTTACAAGAAGGTGGGCTAATCCTGAATCAAGAATCAATAGTCAGTTAATTGATAAAAGCTCTAAGAATTTTAAATTTAATACTGAAGTATTGCCAACAATTGCTGAGACAGTATTATTGTGTGCAAAGCAACGAATTTCTCTCCAAGGTCACAATCAGGATAAGGTGAACTTTACACAGGAGCCATTAAGAAATGAAGGAAATTTCATTGCCATACTTAGATTGCTGGCAAAGAACAATAAAGCACTGAGCGAACACTTAATACTTGGTCCAAAGAATGCAAAATATACCAGTAAGACCGTTCAAAACGAGATACTGGAAATAGCTGCTGACCAAATTCGTGCATTTTATCGAACCTGCATACAGAAGTGTCCACATTTTTCATTAATTGCTGATGAAGCTACATCTCATGGTAAGGAGATTTTGTCGGTTTGCTTAAGGTTCTTGGAAATTGATAATGAAAATTTTCGTGTGAAGCCAATAAAGCACGAAGTGTTACTTGACTTCCATTTTCTTCAGAGGATAACTGGGAAAAGCATTGCAGATGGCATCTTGCAAGTTTTACAAAAACATGAAATTGATGTTAAAAATTGCCGAGGGCAGGCATACGATACAACAGCTTCCATGAGCTCTTCAAATTCTGGTGTACAAGCACATATAAAGAATAATGCACCAGATGCAGAATTTCAAGGTTGCTGCCTGCATAGTTTGAATCTAGTAATATGCCATTCTTCAAAGGTTCAAGCTGTAAAAAATATGATTGATAACTGTCATCAGGCGTTCTTATACTTCCACAACTCTCCAAAGAGACAACGGTTTCTTGAACACATAATTCAGCGCTTGTGTCCATCTGCCAGGAAATCTAAGATAAATGGGCTGTGTAAAACAAGATGGGTTGAACGGCATAATACTTTCACCACAATTTTAGAATTGTATCCTTACCTTATTAAGACTTGGGAACATATTTGTTCACCTGCTGATGATGACAATGAAATTTATCCTGATGGAAATACTTGGAACTGGGATTCTGAATCTCGTAGCACTGCTAATGGTTTGAAGCACATTTTTACTAGCTTTGAGCACGTGGTTGCATTTTTGCTATCAAAAGAATTATTGGAGCCGATTAAACCAATTGCAGAATGTTTACAAGGTAGACTACAAGAGGTATACTTTGGTTTTAAAAAAGTTGATGAAGTCAAGGAGCATTACAAGCAACTTCGTGAAAATGTAAATGCTGAACATAATAGAATTTATCATAAAGCTCTAAATCTATGCAGGGATATTAGCAGCAGCGAAAGTATGCCCCGTGTTATAAGAGGCCGTCAAACTAGACCAAACCCTACAGTAAGCTCACCAACTGATTACTGGAGAGTGACAATTACCATTCCTTTGTTAGACTCAATTATAAGTGAATTGGAAGCCAGATTTTCTGTAGATACACGAGCACATTATGAACTGTGTGCATTGGTGCCCACTGTAATTACCACAAAAGACGAACATCAACTGTGTACCATCTTAAAATCTAAATGGAGTCATTTGCTACCAGCAGAAGATGACCTTGACAGTGAACTTGCTAGATGGAAAGCTCACTGCAATAAATTCCATGCCACTTTAAAGGAGAAGTCTATAACTCACTTGCTGAGTGAAGATGCAGATCCAATATTCTTCCCCAATATAAGAGAACTCCTGTGCATATTGGTAATACTTCCGATTGGAAGCACTGAAGCAGAAAGGACCTTTTCTTGTCTCAGGCAAATTCATTTGTGGTTGCGCACCACTATGACGGATGAAAGACTGGGCAACCTTGGGGTGTTAGCAATGCAAGGATTTAGCTTTCAACTGAATGTTGAACAAATATGTAAAGAGTTTGCAACTAAACATAGCAGAAAAATGTGTACAAGTAGTGTTTTATATGATTAGTATGAGCTGTTAATGCTTAATTTGCATGCCGTGATATATAGTTTAATCCAGGGTGGGTGGCTAGCCACCCCATCCACCCCCCCTGGATCAGCCCCTGATATAAGCAAGAATTCATAATAATAGAAAGTGAACTCTTGATATAAGTAGTTATTGTAATTTCAATCTTTTCTGTTAACGTTTGTTGTTTTGCCAAAACACAACTGGGTATGCAGTATAGCTATAATGGTATGTGTGTGTATGAGCACTGTTGAGGTAGCGTGGCCAAGTGGATAGAGCGCCGCTGAGCCTGGTGATACTAATAATGAGAAAGTGCAATCCTCCATGACCCCTAATATACAATACTGCCATATAATAATAGCTAAACAGATGTAAATACACACATCTACTTTTTATGTATAGTAGAAGTAGCTCAATTGAATGGGTAATTGGGTATAGCTACACACATCATGTAACAATGATCTTTATGGAACAGTAAAAGTTATCCTACTCATTAACTTCAGCTGTTGGATGTTTCAGATTTCATATACTGTCATACACCTTAATAGAGCCTGGCTATAATTATCAATATTGACATCAAATCAAGACACACGGTAGTGTGTTGTGCGGCCCAAGAAGCCGGCGCGCCACACCGTGAGTATATTTACAGGAAGAAAGTAAACGCGATTTCCACACCTTTATAGCTCCGTGATTCCTTATCCGATTGAAACTAAAGTTGCTACAGAAGTGCCGGCTAGGTAGGGGAGTCCACATTCCAAATTTGAAGAAAATCGCTAAAGCCATTTCCGAGATACGAGCGGCCAAACTTTGGGGTTTTTTTTTCTTCGTTTTTTTTTCTTCTTCTTTTCGTACACTTTGCAAAATCCGCCATAAAAGGCGCATGCGTACTCCAATCGGGCTGAAATTTGGTACACTTAAAGGGCACATTAAGGCGAATCGCAGTACCAAGCTTGGTAGGAATCCGATGAACATTCACGGAGTTATGACCAATTATTTGCGTAAAATAAGGTCGAAGGTCTGTCACGCCCACAGGGTAAACCGCTAGAAGGAATGAGCTGAAAATTGCTATGTAGATGGAGTAACTATCGTAGGAGTGCCTTTTTGTGGTTTGAAAGGAATCCAGTTAAAGGCCATCGAGATATGACACAAAAACCAACCTGTGTCACAATTACGCGATGAATTTTTATGAATAAAAAAACTATCAATTTTCACGCCTACCAGGCAAACCGCTTAGAGCAGTGAGCTGAAAATCGGTGTGTAGCTGGAATAATTATCATAGAAATTCCTTGCAGTAGTACAGAAGAATCGGATTACAAACCACTGAGTTATGATTCCAAAGTCAACTACGTGTAGCATATGCGAGATCGAGATACTCTAATAGAACAGTCACCCTAATAGAGCATTCACTCCATTACAGAATTATATGACATTGCAAGTTATTCTGTAGGGAGTTCAGCTATAAACAGTTAATCTTATAGACAATTCAGCTACAAGCAAGTCACCCTGTAGAGAGTTCAGCTACAAATATGTTGCTGTAGAGATTCAAAACATTATAAGCCACACTGAAGAGAATTCAGCTATAAACAAGTCACCTTGTAGAGACAACAAGTCACTCTGTAGAGAATTCAGCTACAAACAAGTCACTGCGTAAAGGGTTCAGCTACAAAATAGCTACCCAGTAGAGAGTTCATCTAGATTAGCCACAAACAAGTTACTTTATGCAATGTTCAGCTACAAGTAAGTCACTCTGTAGAGACTTCAGCTACAAACAAGTCACTCTATAGTACAAACAAGTCACCGTGTAGCTGGAGAATTCAGTACCCAATCAAAAACACCACTCTGTAAAGAGTTCAGCTATACAAACATGTTATAATTCTATAGAGAAAGTTATAACTCTATAGAGAGATCAGTTAGAAACAATTAGTCATCCAGTAGAGAGATCAGCTAAAAGACATCACCTTATAGAGAGTTTAGTTACAAAGGAACCACCATGTAGAGAGTTCAGCTGCAAACATATCACCCTGTAGAGAGTGCAGCTATGAACAGAACACCCTGTAGAGTGTTCAGCTAGAATAAGTCATCCTATAGAGAGATCAGCTAGAAGGATCACCTTGTAGAGAGTTCAACTACAAACAAATTACCCTGCAGATATTTCAGCTACAAACAAGTCACCCTATAGAGAGATTAGCTAGAAGAAGTTACCTTGTACAGAGCTCAGCTACAAAGAAACCATCATATAAAGAGTTCAGCTGTAAACAAATCATCCTGTAGAAAGTTCAGCTACGAACAGATCACCCTGTAGAGAGATCAGCTAGAAGAAATCACCTTGTAGAGAGTTCAGCTGCAAACAAATCATCTGTAGATAGTTCAGCCAGAAACAAGTACACCCTGTAGAAAGATCAGCTAGAAACAAGTCACCCCATAGAGAGAACAGCTACAAAGAAACCATCCTGTAGAGAGTTCAATTACAAACAGATAACCCTATAGAGAGTCAGCTACAAACAATTCACCCTGTAGAGATAGCAGCTAGAAGATGTTACCTTGTAGATAGTTCAGCTGCAAACAAATCACCTATATACCGAATTCAGCTACAAACAAATCACCTATATACCGAATTCAGCTACAAACAAATCACCCTGTAAAGAGATCAGCTAGAAGAAGTTATCTTGTAGATAGTTCAGCTACAAACAAATCACCCTGTAGAGAGATCAGTAAGAAGAAGTTACCTTATAGAGAGTTCAGCTACAAAGAAACCATCATGTAGAGAGTTCAGCTGCAAACAAACCACCTGTAGAGAGTATAGCTACAAACAAATCTCCATGTAGAGAGATCAACTAGAAGAAGTTTCCTTGTAGAGAGTTCAGCTACAAACAAATCACTTTGTAGAAAGATCAGCTAGAAGAAGTCACCTTGTAGAGAGTTCAGCTACAAACAAACCACCATGTAGAGAGTTCAGCTAGAAGAAGTTATCTTGTAGAGAGTTTAGCTACAAAGAAACCATTCTGTAAAGAGCTCAGCTGCAAACATATCACCTGTACAAAATTTAGCTACAAACAAATCACCCTGTAGAGAGATCAGCTAGAAGAAGTTATCTTGTAGAGAGTTCAGCTACATATAAATCACCCTGTAGAGAGATCAGCTAGAAAATGTTACCTTGTACATAGTTCAGCTACAAACAAATCACACTGTAGAAAGATCAGCTAGAAGAAGTCACCTTGTAGAGACTTCAGCTACAAACAAACCACCATTTAGAGACTTCAGCTAGAAGAAATTACCTTGTAGAGAGTTCAGCTACAAAGAAACCATTCTGTAAAGAACTCAGCTGCAAACAAATCACCTATACAGAATTCAGCTACAAACAAATCACCCTATAGTAAGATCAGCTAGAAGATGTTACTTTGTAGAGAGTTCAGTTACAAAGAAACCACCATGTAGAGAATTCAGCTACAAACAAATCACCCTACAGAGAGATCAGCTAGAAGAAATTACCTTGTAGAGAGTTCAGCTACAAAGAAACCACCATGTAGAGAGTTCAGTTGCAAAGCAATCACCCTGTAGAAACTTCAGCCACAAACAAATTGCCCTGTAGAAAGATCAATTAGAAGAAGTTACCTTGTAGAGAGTTCAGTTACAAAGAAACCATTCTGTAAAGAGCTCAGCTGCAAACAAATCACCTGTACAGAATTCAGCTACAAACAAATTACCCTGTAGAAAGATCAGCTAGAAGAAGTTACCTTGTAGATAGTTCAACTACAAACAAATCACCCTGTAGAGAGATCAACAAGAAGAAGTTACCTTATAGATCGTTCAGCTACAAACAATTCACCCTGTAGAGAGAGCAGCTAGAAGATGTCACCTTGTAGAGTGTTCAGTTACAAAGAAACCACCATGGAGAGTTCTGCAATAAATATTATATGTATTATATATATAATTTGTACATTTACTGATAAAATCAGAATTATTTAAAGTACATCTGCTTCATCTTTTCTTCTTCCTGTGGTAAAGAAAAAAGATAGGTTTAAAAGCCCCAAAGCCGGCCATAGGCTGGCTTTGGGGTATACAAATACAAAAAGAAGTGAAATTTAATCCAAAACAACCAAGCTGTAAAAAAAGAGTGCGGCCCTCAAAAAGGCTATTGTGAAAAAAGATGTGAAATCCAAGGTGGCGGCCAAGAAATGGCTGTGATGGTAGGTTAATGGTAAAAATTTTAATAACGACAATTCAGGTGAATTTTTGTGCCGCTTGGCACATCTTTTTTCACCATAGCCTTTTTAAGGGCCGCACTCTTTTTTTACAGCTTGGCTGTTTTGGATTAGATATATTAAACAGCACATTAACTAGGTCATCATCATATGTAATTTATGTAAATCATAATTATTTAATTATACCACTGTAGTTTCCTGTCAACTTCCTTTTGATCATTATATTTTAATTCATCTGATTTTCAACTTCCTGCTGTGCTATATGTATACTACCTAAAAAGGTAACCAATCACATCAGAGCTTCTGCATATTTATACAGTATATGATGTCATGAGATTAGATAAAACTATATTAGTCACTATCCCACTGTCTTGCAAGGAAACATTCCTGCATTCTCAGATTAATTCATTCATTACCTATAAACTAGTAATGCATGTAATACATAGTTCATGATAACTTGAAGGCTGATATAGGCAAATGTGCTTTACAGTAGGTCACAAGAATTACCATAATTATGTAAAGACATGTACCACCAGCACATTGTGAGGGCTGAGCATGTTATACAGTGTTTATTCTAGGGCTGTTGGGAGGGGGGAGGGGGTCCCCCCAGACTCTCCCCTAAAATTGTGAGTAACAACTACACACAGTATACTGATTTAAAATGGCACACTGTGACAAAACTGTCAAAAATGCCTTCAGACCACCCAAGCCGGTGCAGGCCTTGCCGCCAGTGTTGCCAGATTATTTGCTCCAAATGTTCATGTGAATAAAATAAAGGTAGTGGTTACTGAACCAAAAGGTTTTTAATTTTCGCATCTAGTAGTTTCCCCGAGCATTTGACTTTAGGGGACGCGTCTAGTAGTTTCCCGAGCATTCAACTTTAGGGGACACGAAAAGTAGCATTAGGGTTAGGCTCGGGTTCAGCTTAGGTTTCTTCTTCACCTTTAGGTTACGTTCTTCTTACTGTATTATAGTGTATATAGTGAGACTACTACGTGAGTAGCATTTATAAGGTAGAAAAGTAGGGGTAGTGGGTAGCTAGCAGCGCTATATGATTGTAATTTTAAATTTCTTGACTTGTGTGGTTTCACTATGTTCCACAAATCATTTACTCAGAACATTGTAATATAATTGCTGGAGCACAAGCTTATAACTACAATTGGTGCAAAAGTATTGCTGCGTAGAAATACTGAGAGTGTTAGTCAATGGGTCTATTGGTATACGTACATACTGTGACTATGGCTACCATCACTTTTTAGCGATCCTACACTTTGACCATAGCCAGGGCCGCCCAGAGAAATTAAGGGGCCCAGGGCAAAGAGTTAAAGTGGGGCCCTTCACATAAGTTGTAAGTTGAAGACCAAAAAAGAAAAAAGGTCACAACCTGCTGGCAATGACAATAACTACCCATCACCAACCATATCTCCTTATCTATAAGCTTGCTACACTGCTCCTCTGAAGAATACTGTGACTGCTCTATTAGAGTATTTAGATCTGACTGCTCTATTAGAGTATATCGATCTTTTAAACAGGTATTCAGGGGGCCCTTCATGGGGCCTCCTGGGGCCCCTTTCAGGCTGGGGCCCGGGGCAAAATGCCCCAGTTGTCCCCCCCCCCTGTGGGCGGCCCTGACCATAGCCCCAGGAGGATTTGTCTGCGCTGACTCCTAGCACCTGAGTAGCACACAGGTGTCCCAGTTCTGGTACACTGGGGAGGTGTGACTGTGCTAGCACAGCAGCTGAAGCCTTTGCTTTTGCTTTTGGTTTGTGCGTTGTACAGTTTTCTTGTGTTGTTTCAGCTCTCATTTGCTGACTTAGCTACATTGCATGTAGCTAATGAATCAAAGGTGGTGGCAAACAAGATACTGCTAGCTATGCCTGCAATATTATGGTGCTAGCTATGTCAAATTAGATACTTGATTTCCCAATTACAGTTGAGCTACTTTGCATGGTTTAGTTAGCTAGCTGCTTGGTGACATTGTTGTAGCAGAATACTTTGATTTTCAAATCACTGAAATTCTCTTGCTTATGCTATAGGTACATGATTAAGATGATTTGAATATTTCTAAGGAAAACTTTAGCTCTATTTTGACTAGATTCTTCTTGGTGATGTTTCCTTATTGCAATACTTCATTTGGCTATTGCAGCTCCGCAACTGGTAGTTCAGTTTAGCTAGCTAAAGAGCATGAACTAACAATACCATTAATTTTACAATGATATTGTTTCACACAACATGCCTGACCATCTTATGAGCATACCACTACATTAAGGGTGGCATTAACAGATATTTAGCCAAGTGTATTATATGATTTTGGATTCTTTCTAATAAACAAATCTGGTAGTTATAGCTACATTCCATATAGCTATAGCTATATAGCATAGCTATAACTAGTTCTATATAACAAAATACACAGTAAGTGGTATATAGTGTAATTCACTTAATATCGGACGGGCTTCAACATAGGATGCGATTACTCGAGCTACAACAGGAATTTTTGAACAACTTATATTTTTATTATGGCTTTAGATAGGCCAAGGCTGTGGGACTTTGCACACCAAATATCAGCTTTCTTGGCTTCTTTGTCTGGTGGCAGCAGCCCTGCAAAATCATTTCTGATTAATACGTATAGCTAATTAGAAAAAAGTCAATTCACGGACACCCACCGTCAACAAAACACACTTACATCCAATCAACAGTTTTATATCTTCACATTGTAGAGCAACTCATCTACTTTCTAATTATCCCCAGTTTATTTAATCAATCTTTTTAGTCACGAATTACAAATCAAATCGTCACTGGAATAATAATTGCACCATAAATTTAAGTATTGATTAAGTATACGTAGCTTGAAATATGTTTATGGGAAATGTGTACCGTATACTTTTCAATTCTACTATTGGTAAAATAAGTTGAACAGCATCAACAGTTTTATATCTTCCACGTTGTATAGAGCAACTCATCTTCTTTCTAAATATCCCCAGTTTATTTAATCAAATCCTTTTAATCACAAATTAACTAAATCAAATAAAATGAGACATCACTGGAATGATAATTGCACGTACACAGTATATATAATCTGCATACATTTATAGCACCAGACCTTGATCATGTCTGGTGTGTATGACTCAAGATGTTTGTCAACAATTCATCTTTGCTAGCTACTTTTATTTTGTGGTAGGAAATCATTGTAACGACTTCACCTTCAAGTTCACCAGATGATATCACAGTTGGAGCTATCCAAGAGGCAACAGATGCCAACCTACCAGGACACATGCTGTGCTGGTTTAACTCATTGCCGAACTCCCCTGGTACAAATTATGGATGATGTGTAGATGTGTTTTCCCCAGGACAGTGGATCGATGCGGAAATCAACACTACCGTCATCAGCCCTGTCCAGCACAAGGCGTAGAATGCTACAATTGTGGTCGTAGAAACCATTTTGCAAAGGTTTGTCGAAGTCGCACTGCTACAAAGTACCAAAAGAAAGTGCACAGTGTTACACATGAAGACTCCGATTCCCCTGACGACATGTTTATTGGTATGATACAATGTGCTACCTCAAAGTCACCCGATTGGAAAGTAACAATCCTCGTAAATCGCCAGAAAATGAGTTTTAAGATTGATACAGGTGCACAATGTAATGTCATCTCCAGACAGAAATACCTCCAACTAAGCTCAACCCCACTGCAAAAATCTCATGCAAGGCTAGTTGCCTTTGGTGGCCAACGACTCGACACATGTGGTAAGGTCACACTAAACTGCCAGCACAAAGAAAAATGTTACCCTGTGGTTATTGAAGTGATTGACCAGAATGTTCCCAACATAGTAGGCTTGACGACTTGTATGGAACTGAATCTAGTGCAACGATTAGATGCTATCAACAACCAACCTGATGATATTCTCAATGCCTACAGTGATGTCTTTGACGGATTGGGATGTATCACAGATGCCTTGTACCACATCAAAATTGACAAAAATGCCCAGCCTATTGTACACCCACCGAGAAAAGTTCCAGTCACTTTGAGACCCAAAATTCAACAGGAACTCAGTCGCATGGAAAATCTCGATGTAATCCAGAAAGTTGATGAACCCACAGACTGGGTAAATAGTATGGTAACAATTGTTAAACCAAATGGTAACCTCAGAATCTGCATAGACCCATGCAATTTAAACAAGGCAGTCAAACGTGATTACTATCCAATGAGCACAATTGATGACATCGTTACAAGAATGCCAAATGCCAAGGTTTTCTCTGTCCTGGATGCCAGTTCTGGATTCTGGCAAGTCCAATTAGACACACCAAGTGCAAAGCTTTGCACGTTTAACACACCCTTTGGACGCTACATGTTCAAACGTCTTCCTTTCGGGCTCTCGTCTTCCCAAGACATTTTCCAGAAAATAATGTCAGAGATGTTTCAAGATATACCAGGAGTCGAAGTTGTTGTGGACGACCTGCTCATATGGGGCGAAAATGAAGAGCAACACGACACCCGCTTAATACAAGTCTTAGAAAGAGCACGGCACAGAAATCTCAAGCTCAATAGAACCAAGTGCCAAATCAGAAAGGATGCCATTACCTATATCGGTCACATACTTAGCAAAGATGGTCTCAAACCTGATCCAAAAAAGACCGATGCCATTCTTAAAATGCCATGTCCAGAGAACAAAGATGATCTTCAAAGATTCTTAGGTATGTTAACTTATCTGGGCAAGTTTATACCAAATTTATCCACTGTAGCTTCGCCTCTACGAACCCTATTGGAAAAGAATGTGGAATGGCATTGGCACACTGAACAAGCCAACAGTTTTCTATCTTTGAAGAAATTAATCACCACTGCCCCTGTGCTCAAGTATTTCAACCCCAGTAAACCTACCAAGCTATCCGTCGATGCCAGTTCTAAAGGATTGGGAGCTGTACTTCTACAAGATAATCACCCCATTGCCTATGCATCCAGAGCCCTCACTATGTGCCAGCAGAACTACGCCCAGATTGAGAAAGAAATGCTCGCTGTGGTTTTTGGATGCACCAGATTTCACGAGTACATTTTCGGCATGCCGTCTGTTGAAGTAGAGACTGACCATAAACCCTTAGAAGCCATACTCAAGAAGCCACTACATCAAGCACCACTGCGACTCCAGAAGATGATTATGTCCATACAAAAGTATCAAATCAATCTTATTTACTGCCCTGGTAAACAGCTAGTGATTGCAGACACTCTGTCCAGAGCGTATCTAACAAAACAGCCAGATGACTCCACATCATTTGAATTTGAAGTGAATGTAGTAGCATCACTGCCAATATCAAAAACCAAGTTAGAGCAATTTCAATCAATGACCCAATCTGATTCAGCTCTAAAGCAATTAATGAAACTAACACTGGATGGTTGGCCAGATCACAAGTCACAAGTGCCAACTGAGTGTTTACCGTATTGGTCATTCCGAGATCAAATATCCTCCAGCGACGGAGTTCTTCTAAAAGGGGAAAAGCTCATAATCCCTAAGGCCATGCAGCCAGAGATGTTGAAATTGATACATTGTTCCCATTTAGGTATAGAGAAATGCAAACAGCGAGCCCGAGATATAATGTACTGGCCAGGGATGTCATCCCAAATCCAAGATACCGTTTCAGCTTGTGGCACTTGCAATACATACCAAAGAAAAAACCAGAAGGAGCCTCTCATCCCACATTCTATCCCAGACTGTCCATGGTCCAAAGTTGGTGTTGATCTTTTTGAGCTGCAGCAAAAGCAGTACCTTGTGATAGTGGACTATTACTCAGGATTTGTTGAACTAGACCTGCTCATTCACACCACAGCAAAGCAAGTAATTAAGCATTGCAAATCTCAGTTCTCCCGTCATGGAATACCGGATGTCTTGATATCCGACAATGGCCCCCAATTTTCCAGCCACGAGTTCCAACAGTTTATCAAGCAATACCAGATTGACCACCGTACATCCAGCCCATACCATCCACAGTCCAACGGCATGGCTGAAAAGGCAGTACAAACCATCAAACGATTGATGAAGAAGGCAGCACATGATGGAAATGACCACTACCTAGCACTGCTAGAGTATCGGAACACACCATGGTCAGACACCCTTGGGTCACCAGCCCAGCGACTTATGGGGAAGCGGACAAAGACTCTCATACCTACAGCAAATACTTTACTAAAGCCAGCAACAATTAACCCAACTGCAGTACAGGAGGAACTTCAAAAACACAGAAAACAACAAAAGATGTTTTACGACCGCCAGGCAAAACCATTGAAAAGCCTCAAAATAGGTGACTCAGTGTTAATGACATCAAAGGATGGCACGTGGAAGCCAGCCAAAGTAACCAGCATTAGTCAAAGAGCTCCACGCTCCTATAACATTGTGACACCACAAGGGCAATACTATCGTAGAAACCGAAAGGACTTAAGAAAGGTGATGGGTAAAACAGAGGTTAACACAAGCACTGATGAGTTCCTAGATGATCAAGCATATGACAGTGACACAAATGAACCAGTTGAGGAAAGTTGTGGCACTAATTCTGTTGTATCAGCTCCAGCCCTGAGACGCTCCCAAAGAACCATAAGAGCACCAGTTCGATATGCTGACCAGTTTTCGTGACTATAACATACGCACACACTGCACTACTTTCACTTATTTGATTAGAGCACTGTAAGGGTTTTTCATCCTTGTACCCTGTAACACACTCCTTTTTGTAATGATGGAGATGTAATATATAGATTAGCACGTGATTGTACAAGGCACGTGGGTGTTGTGAAATCATTCTAGTACATTCTTAGCACGTTGTTACACTTCACACAAGTAAATACATACATGACATATGTACACTCAAGTGATTATTTTCTCTACCAATACACATAATATTAATATTTGCATGAATCATTTTATTTATTTTCATGTGCTATAGGAATGATAGAAGGGTAGCACAGATGAGTGGGGTACTTCCATGGCTTGACACGATAATGTTCTAGGGTTGCAGGAGCAGTTGCTCTCTACTGCAAAGGTACCCAAATGATAGTCCACATCAGATAAAGCAACAACTACTAACTGAATCAACTGTGAATGCTATTAACTTGGAAACTTATCACGGTGAAAATCTACCATCAGTTGGTTTTTAAGGGAAATTGCAAGGAAAATCGCTTTCCATCGCGGTTTCAAATGTCAGCATTGCCGGAGCTGTTATCATTAGGTTTGCTGTGTATTTCCAAGAATTCAGTCTTATAGTAGATGTTCTGTCGGTTTTTTCTGGCTGCTGTCAGTAGGCATTGCTCTGAAAGATTTATTTTTAAAAACCTGATGTGTTGTATGTGTATTATAATTACTTAATTTGTCTGTGTTTTTACAGCACAATGACAGGAGAAGGAAAAGACCACTCAGGCTCACTAGTAGAAAGCATTTTAAGCCTAAGCCTGATGGGCATCAATCCCATTGAGTGAAGTTTCAGTCTTGAAAGTATCTTTGCTCTTGTCATTCAATGTCAAGCTACCGTTGTCAGCATAGCTACTGTGATGCACCAGTCGAAAGCTTAGAAGCACTACACAGTAGATTGAAGGAGTGTGCTGTTGTACCTACAGGTATGCATATTAATATGAAACATTTGTATTAGCTCTTCATGTGACTGCAGGTTGGATAGAATAATATGATAATGATCAAATTATGATCTACAAATTGGGTTCCTCTGAATATGGCTGTGTAGTTTTGCTATCCTTAACTGTCAGGAAGAACTTGAGCTCCTTATAGTTGAGCAGAAGCTATTACCCTAATCATATAAATTATTTTGAAGAACATATAGATTGCAATAATAATTGTACAATTATGTAATTGAACAATCTTGTTGCATAATAAATCTACATACTGCTGTCGTATAAACCTCTACAAAGACTCTTGGATCGCTGTGTACTCATTGGTTTTCTGTTTGTATTTTTCAAGCCATGCACTGGTGAAAGAAAAATCCTGTACACAGTTCCACTATCTTGCTTAAGAGTTCTTGATGCACTTCTCTTTCATCAACTTCAAAATCAGCTGTCCAATAGAATTCAACGCCATCATTTGCAGAGTGACCCTTTGAATAATTTCATCCTTTTTGGCATCCCAGTGAGCGTGTGAAGACACTCCTTCAATTGTTCCTCAATAGCTAGAAATACATTAAAAGTGGCCTCCTTGATATGACATAATCCCCTTCTATTCATCTTCACAGTTCATTCTTCAGAATTGTCACAGGTGCTATCTTAATCTTTGACAAACTCCATAAAGCACAATACCATTTCTTCTTTGTAGTCATGTTTACTCTCAATTTTTTTTCCCCGAAGCCTTCTTACATATGTAACCAGCAGCATATAAAGTATGGCATTTCCTTTATGCTGCATAATTGCAGAAGATAATGATTCACTGTGGGATGAGGTTGTGCAATGATCACCTAAAAGTTTCCGAAATAAAATCAGTGTCAGTGAGATGCTGGTACAGGATTGGCATTAGAGATAAATCCGCCAGCTGAAAAAATGTGAACCATTGAGCTATAAACTTTTCTGATGACATTTCTGTGAACTAAAGAAGTTGGGTGGCTGCATTTAAACCCCACATTTGTTTAGTAAAATATAACACCACATAGCACTGTAAATATCCTGTCCTAATGATACTCTGCTTCAGTTTGACCTGTCAGGCATAGCCCGATGGGCTAAGAAATGACTTTTCCATTTACATTTTGAAAGCAATTTCCAGTAGTCATTCTCCACCTTTACATTGGGCACCTAAGTTATTTCACATTATCCTGTAGTTCACTACCTCGTGACTCTAAACTCAACTAGAATGAACATTGTAAATATGTTCAGTTAAAGCTACAATCTCAAGAAACCCGCTTTGTGCTGGAATATGCTTGTACTGTTTGGCATTTTCACAGCACCCTAACTAAGAGATCTGCTAGTAGGTCTCTAATAAACTATATAGTTAGGTAGAGACATAGGCGGCGAAAAGGGGGGGGGGGGGGCTTAGCCCCCCTCAGAATGATATCACACCGAAATTATCTTTCTTGGAGTGGGGCTGAAAACCATGATAAAGATCGAGATACTCTAATAGAGCAGTCACTCTAATAAAGTAGTCAGTGTGTAGCGAGCTATGTAAGGATTTTTATGTAGTTTATTAGCTAGAAATGGTAGCTGGTGAGATGGAAAGCTCTTGTCAGTCGGTTGTGACCTTATTTTTTTTTTTTTCGGTCTCACCTTACCAAACTATAGAAATAAGTCTGGGTCAGCCCAGCCCCCCCTCATATCAACTACTTCCTCCACCGCTGGGTAGAGACCTGCTAGCAGAAATATCTCTAGCATTGCAAATCTCACTTTTGATCATTGATTTGCTATGTTCTTCCAAGCATATTGCAGACTAATAGCCTGCAACTGGCAATCAGTCACCAAGCCAATGCAAGTTAACCACTGCATTTATTTTTTATAAACATGTCTGAAAGAATTTGATTAAGATATGTATGACAAAATAATTAACTTTTTTTGTGCAGCTGTTGATACAGGGTTAGAAAGTGGCTGTTATAGGAGTACTCGTGGTTGCAATATACTTGTTTGTGTAGGCAAACCTAACTGGTTGCTAGGGAAGAATATTAAGCATGGCCTGGGAGGAACTGTGTATTTACAAAATTATGAGCTTTTTGTTATCACTCAAAGAAAACATAATGTTTTGACTCATTTTACCTTGTAAAATCACCGAGGGGTTCCAAAAATCACTTGAAACTGCTGTCTCAACACCTTCAAACGAAATAAGCACCAGTGACCTCTAAAATTAATTATTGTTTTGAAACTGTTATTGATTATCTGATACAGCTACTTCTGAATCAGTTGCACTGCCAAAGGCCTAAATGGTAAGATGTAATGTTGCTGGAAGTGATCTCAAATACTACAACTAGATTATAGCTAGCTGAGCAAGCTAGCTACAACTTGTGCATTAGCCACTATGTGAAACTAGCTACCACTAGCTCAGTAGCTACCATGCATTGGAGTGGAACTCCCTTTTGAAGTTTGGATCTGCCCCTCAGGGGTAGTGGCCAGGTCCAAAGGTGTACTGTGTGATCTAATCAATAGTCATTATGGCTACCTTAAGCCATACCATTGGCAGCCTTTTTCATTCAGACATATGTGGTACAGTACATCACAGGAAAGTAGAGTAGTTCACATCCTTTATTGGAAATATTATCAGACTTTTGTATGCTAACCACATTTGGTATTTCAGACCGCCAATGGAGGGATTCAACACATAATTCCATATTTGGTCAGAGATCTCAGTATGTATGCATACATACATGTGAACATACATACATGTGACATGTGACTGCATAGTGTGCATCCAGTGTGTGCACTGTATAGCAATTTCTGGTCCATTCTAATACATTAGTTGGTTACAACAGATAAGCAATTGCAATGAAGAATTTAAAGACACTTTCAGAGATATGCCACAACATTACACAAGTACAGTAAGATCACCTCATAGTGACCATGTTAAGCAGGTTCAATTCTAAACGCAACTAACTCATCAGTGAACTCCTTAATAAGACCACCTCATTACTGAGGCCTTAATTGGTTCATAGTATCAGTTAGATTTCACTGTTACCTAAGGCATAAAATTGACAATGTTAATTCACACCTGTATCACAATCCTTATAATGAAGCGGCCTTATTAAGGAGGTTGTGTATTGTTTAGGAGTCCTAGCTACCAGGAGTGGTCACTATAGATAGGTGGTACCAGTCTTATTCACAAAAAATTATGTCAGTCATGGTCAAATACTGTTTTGGAGCTAGTTTGTATAATTGTGCTAGCCTTAACTTGGAGTACCAAAGTGTTAACTCATTATAAGTGAAGATCATACCACTGAAATATGCTATTTGTACAGTAGCAAGGGTATTATTACATGGAAGAGATGAAGCACTAAAGCAAAACCAAGCCAAAATAGTTGTTTGATAAGAAAAACCTGCTCCCGCTTATAATTTTCAATCGATAAGTGCCTTGTGGAGAAATAGGGTCTGGCGATGTGAGACTAAATTTCTGCTGTGCTATATAGTTTACATACACGTACGTCATATAGTACCTAAAAATGTAACCACTCACATTATAGAGCTTCTGTATAATTATACAGTATACGATGTCATGAGATTAGATAAAACTATATTCACTATCCCACTGTCTTGCAAGGAAAACTTCCTGCATTCTCAGATTAATTCATTCATTATCTATAAACTAGCAATGCATGTAATGCTTTGTTCATGATAACTTGAAGGCTGGTATAGGCAAATGTGCTTTACACTAGGTCACAAGAATTACCATAATTATGTACCACCAACACACTGTGAGACAAGGGAGGGCTGTTTATTCTAGGGCTGTTAGGGGATCTTCCCCCCTAAAATCTCAGACTCTCCCCTACAATTGTGAGTGGCAACTACACTATATTCTGATTTTAAAATGGCACACTGTGACAAAACTGTCAAAAATGCCTTCAGATTCAATCTCAGACAGTCCTAATCTGTAAAATTTTCCCAGGGTAAAAATTGTGGTTATTAAAATTTTTACCATTAACCTACCATCGCAGCCATTTCTTGGCCGCCACTTTGGATTTTACATCTTTATTCACCATAGCCTTTTTGGGGGCCGCACTCTTTTTTTACAGCTTGGCTGTTTTGGATTAGATATCACCTTTTTGTATTGGTAGCTACATGCTGGCTTTGGGGCTTTTTAAACCTATCTTTTTTTTCTTTACCATAGGAAGAAGAAAAAGATAAAGCAGATTTAACTATTTTGATTTTATCAGTAAATATACATAATTATAATACATATCAAGACACACGGTAGTATATCGTGTGGCCAAATACAGCCTGTGTGGGCGCGCGACAGACAAGTGTGTATTTTACGGGAACCAAGAAAACGCCGTTTTCACGCATCCGTAGCTTGATAATGGCTGGACGGAAATGGGCAATTGGAAACAGTGGAAATGGAAACTGGAAACGAAAAGTGGAAATGGAAAACAGAAAAGGTCAAATCATCATATAAATGTACCCTAGAGTGAAACCCTTGTTTAGTGGCCAGTTCTTAAAGACCACCTTTTTATAAAGACCACCTCTGTACAGAGACCACTTTATAATTAGATCTTAATAACATACTGACCACTTCATGGTCACCTTTTATAAAGATCACCTCTTTGCAAAGACCACCTCTTCACATTGCAATAATAGCTAGGTTCCAAACATCCTATGTCATGACCGCTTTGAAAAAGACTAGGCTCTTAAGGTCGTCAAACCAAGTCATTTTTCGTTGATACAGTAGGTTGTGGTGTACTAGCTACATTTCACTTGCATGGAATATATTATTTTGTATGACACATTTTGGTACCATAGTATTATCTATGCTGATACAAACTAAGCAATGATGGTATATGACTTGAGTGAAGTGTGGAGAAGGAGATGAAAATATAAGTCATGAAACACATGTTTGAAGCTAACCAAATATTACCATGTAAAGTGGTGGTCTTTATCAAAAGTGACCACAAAGTGGTCCTTAGCCATCTTAGAGATCTAATTACAATGTGGTCTTTGTACACGGGTGGTCTTTATAAGAAGGTGGTCACTAAACAAGGGTTTCACTCTAGGGTACATTTATATTATGACGATTTGACCATTTTTGTATTCCATTTCCACTTTCCATTTCCAGTTTCCAGTTCCACTGTTTCCAATTGCCCGACGGAAATTAACTATTTTTGCTGTGGAAACTCCCTTGGGGTGGGGTACCTCCCATTTCAAATTTGAGCTGAATCCACCAGGCCATCATTGAGATATGTGCCTTCAAATTTCGTCTCAGTTTCTTCGTATTTTTCTTTATCTTCTTCTTTTCGCACCATTTAGAAAAATTACTATAACTCACGCATGCTTTAGTCGATTCTCTTCAAATTTGGAGGGCTGTAAGAATGTAATGTAGCATGTTAACAGTCCAACTTTTGTACACTTTGGATAAAAGCACAAGGGAGTTATACACGATTTGCCAAAATTTGATAGTGATTTTTTGTCACGGCCACAGGGTAAACCGTTTGAAGGAATAACTTAAAAATCGGTCTGTACATGGAGTAACCATCGTAGTGCAAACCTTTTGTGGTTTGAAAGAAATCGTACTAACAGCCATGGAGTTATAACAAAAATTCCAACCATATGTAAAATGTGCACTATCGAGTTTTGTTCAAAAGTAATACTTGTCACACCTACCACGCAAACTAGTTAACGGAATCAGCTGAAATCAGGTAGAGAGGTAGATAAATCATTTTTGAACTATCTTTCAGTAAATTAGCTACGAGGAATCAGATTAAAATCCACTGAGCTACACTATGAAAGTGAACTAGGTGTAGCATCTTGAAAAAATGTGCAACCTCCCTTGTGGCACCACTGTTTCATCTATTTACCACCAGCTTAAACACCAGTGTAATTCCAACTGAATGGAAGTCACATAAGATCATTCCAATTTACAAAACTGGTGACAAAACCTCTGTCAAAAATTACCTACCTATTTCCTTGTTATGCAATGTTTCAAAAGCATTAGAAGATTTGATATAATATGTTAAGATGATTGGTACTGTGGCCAAGTGCATTACCCCTTGTCAATTTGGTTTCCAGAGTAACTCATCAACCCTACAACAATTACTTTTATGTCACCACCAGCTGATAACTTCAAAGGATGAAGTGGACGTTGTTCACATAGACTTTCGAAAGACTTTTGACAGTGTGCCGCACAATCAACTATTGGTGAAACTCTGGAACACTGGGATCACCGGCACTCTTTGGAAGTGGTTTAAATCATACTCATACAATAGGGTACAATGCATTTCTATCAATAACTGTTTGTCTAATTGCTTACCCGTACGCGTATTGTCAGGTGTACCGCAGGATAGTATTCTTGGCCCCTTACTTAATGACCTTCCCTCTGATATTCATTCATCCAATATGTTTGTCTTTGCTGATGATACCAAGTGCTTTTTGAGAATAAAGTCTGAGCTAGACATTCAAAGGTTTCAAGAAGATTTGTATCAGTTTCTCATTGGAGTAGTAACAATAACCTTGCCTTCAGTGTTCCAAAATTTATTTTTTTACGTTATCACAACAAATTTAATTCATTGTATACTATCAACGGTAATGCCATTCCTTGCTCCGATAGTTGTAAAGATCTTGGTATCTTTTTCTCTGATAGTTTATGATGGAGATTACACTATCAAAACATTACTTCTAAAGCTTATAAATCTTTTGGATTACTTCGTCGTATATTTAAAGACAGTTACTGTTTGGAGACTAGGAAGAATCTGTATGTTTTGATGATTAGATCTACTTTAATGTATTGTTCTTTCCCTATTTACTATCTGATATTGAGCTGTTAGAAAGAGTGCAAAGGAGGGCAACCAAATACATTCTTAATGACTACACCAGTAACTACGTACAAAGAAAGGCTTTTGAGACTGAAACTTCTTCCACTCATGTATATTTACGATCTAGCTGACATCATGTTTTTTATAGTCAGTAAAATTTCCATCTGAAAAGTTCAACATATTAAACTTTGTAGAATTTGGCTCTGGACCCACCAGATCAGCAGGATACAAACTCAGGCACATGACAGCATCTAAAAACAATGTAATGAATTCCTACTTTTACTGTATACCCAGATTGTGAAACAGTTTACCACTAATTTACCTATCCCAAACCCTCCAAACTATCAAATTCAATCTCAAGAGTTATTTTTGGAATCATTTCGTTAACAATTTTGACAGTAACAATCTATGTACTTTTTACTTCCATTGCCCCTGCTCCAAATGTTTAAGCACTCAAGCTCCTACAAACTATTTAACTCTTTAACTTGTATTCTTTGTAGCTGCCCCTTGTAATTATTATGTGTATATATATATATTATATAGCTAATTGTAATTTGTAGGTAATTAATTATGGCTATCAGTGCAAGACACTGGTAGACCTTCAGGTCTGTAATTTAATAGTTACGCTCTTAAGTTTAATTTTGTATTGATCTTTACAGTCCTGTAAAGTATTAATAAGTATAAATAACAAGTGTGCGATCGAGATACTCTAATAGTGCAGTTATCCTAATAGAACATTCAGCTGCACAATAAGTCACTCTATTAGAATGTTCAGCTACAATTAAATCACTATGTAGAGAATTCAGTTAACAACATGGGGAGTTCAACTACAATCAAGTCACCTTTCAACTAGTATCAAAACAAATAACCCTGTAGAGAGTTTAGTTACAAACAAATCACCCTGTAGACAGTTCAACTAACAGTTCAGCAGCAAACAAATCACTCTGCAGAGAGTTCAGCCACATTTCAAGTCAGCACGTAAAGAGCCCAGTAGAGATCAGCTAGAAGTACTTCACCCTGTAGAGATCAGCTAGAAAAATATCACTCTGTAGAGAGATCAGCTAGAAACCATTCACCCTGTAGAGAGTTCAGCTGGAAACAAGCCACCCATAGAGAGATCGGTTAGAAACAAATTAAATCACCCTATGCAGAATTCAGCTACATTTCATAGAGTGTTTCAGCTAGAAATAAGCAACCCTGTGGAGAGTTCAGCTACAAATAAACTCTTTCAATAGAAAGATCAGCCAGAAGCAAGTTATCCTGCAAAGAGTTCAAATCCATTTGAAGTCAATCCGTAGAGAGATCAAGTAAGCTTGTAAAGAGATAAGCTACATTTCAAATTACCCTGTTGAGAGATTACTGGACCTTGTAAAGAGACAAGCTACATTTCAAATCATCCTGTAGAGAGATCAGCTCAAAAAAATTACCCTGTAGAGATCTGGTAGAAACAAGTTACCCTGTAGAGAAATCAGCTAAAAACAATTGACCCTGTAGAGATAAGCTAGAAACAAATCACCCTGTAGAGAGATCAGCCAGAAACAAGTCACCTTGTAGAGAGATCAGCTAGAAATAAGTTACCCTGTAGACAGTTCAGCTGGAAAAAGTCACCCATATAGAGATCAGCTAATTAAACAAACCACCTAGAGAGAATTCAGCTACATTTCGTAGAGTGATCCAGCTAGAAATAAGCAACGCTGTAGAGAGTTCAGCTACAAACAAACTCTTTCAGTAGAGAGATCAGGTTATCCTGCAAAGAGTTCAACTACATTTGAAGTCACCCTGTAGAGAGAACAGCTAGCAACAAATATAAAGAGATAATTAAGCAACAGTGTAGATACGTAGCATTTCAAATCACCCTGTAGAGAAATCTGGTAGAAAAAAGTCACTATAGAGAGTTCAGCCAGTAAGTCACCCTGTAGAGAAATCAGCTAGAAAAATAACTTGTAGAAAGATCAGCTAGAAGCGAGTCACCCTGTAGCGAGATTAGTTACATTTCAATCACCCTGTAGAAAGATCAGTTTGAAATCACCCTATAGAAGAATCAGTTAGAAACAAGTCACCCTGTAGAGAGATCAGCTAGAAACAAATCACCCTGTAGAAAGATCAGCTTGAAACAAATCACTCTGTTGAAAGATTAATCAGAAACAAGTCACCTTGTAGAGAGATCTGATAATGAAGTCCACACCGTGATTTGCAGAGAATAGTGTGAACTTCATTCTATCATGGCACTGTTCTCTGGTAGTGGTGTTTCACAGCTCTACCAGAGAACAGTGCCATGAAACACCTACGTATATGGATTATCCATGAACAGTAAAATAATCCCCATTAAGTGCCATCAAAGTTGATATTTCATTGTAATATCCATACCATGAAATATTCATGAAAAGTGAAGATTTCACGGTACTTTTATAGCACTGACAAATTATTTCATGGTACAAGCAAATTTCAAGGTTGCAGTGGCCATGAATTGTCAAATTTTCATATAGGCAGTGTTCATGAATTTTTATAGGCAGTGTCCTTGAAAACTACATGAAATTTCATGGTTTACCATCACATTTTCATAGGCTCTTCTCTAGGAGTTCAGCTAGAAATAAGTCAGATCAGCTAGAAACAAATTACACTGTAGAGAGATCAGCTAAAAAAATCACTCTATAGAGAGATGAGCTGGAAACAAGGCACCCTGTAGAGAGATCAGCATGATTATGTCACCCTGTAGGAGCCAACTACTTTTCAAGTCACCCCATGGAGAATCCAGCTATGAACAAATCTCTCAGTAGAAATATCAGCTAGAAATAAATCACCCTGCACAGTATTCAGTTAGAAACAAATTCCCTTGCAGAGAGATCAGCTGGAAACAGGAGAGAATTCAGCTACATTTTGTAATTTTTCTACAGGGTGGCCCCTATAGGGTGGCTTCGTTTGTAGCTGATCTTTCTACAGGGTGAGTTGTTTCTATCTGATAGCACTAGGGTGATTTACTTGTAGCTGAACTCTTTACAGGATGACTGGTTTGTAGCTGAGGCCACTCCAAGAAAATTCCTTGTTTCCCATTCACATGATGGACCTGAAAAATGCATGCAGGCGGGCGGTTCATTATCCATTATTCATTATAGATATTTCCACTTCTTTTCAAAATTCATAAATAACCTACAGATAAGAATAATTTTTAAACTAAGAACTTGAACAGTGAAAAGCTAGGGCTTTCTGAATGCTAAACTAGATACTGCTATGCAATCACAGGATAAACAATGAATAAAATGTTCAGTTGACAGCACATGACCATGCAGGAAGAGAATCTGCATGTTGGCGGGAAATGGGAAACAATGAATTATCTTGGAGTGGCCTGACCTCTCTACAGGGTGTAGACTTGTTTCTAGCTGAGCTCTCTACGAGGTGACTTAATTGCTTGTAGCTGAACTCTGTACAAAGTGGTTTGTTTGTGACTGAATTCTCTACAGGGTGAATTGGTTTCAGGCTGATCTCCCTACAGGGTGACTTGTAATAAACTGAATCACTAGAGCAATTTATTTGTAGTTGCATGGTGACTGTTCTATTAGAGTATCTCGGCAGCTGAATGCTCTATTAGGGTGACTGTTCTATTAGAGTATCTCGATCTCGCATTTGCTACAGTTAGTTCGCTCTCGAAGTGGTTTGTAATCCGATTCTTCTGTATTACTGCAAGGACTTTCTATGATGATTATTCCAGCTACAGACCTATCTTCAGTCCATTGCTCTAAACGGTTTGCTGGTAGGCGTTAAAACTAATGGGAATTGGTAAAACCGGGAGGGGAGCGGGAGCGGGAGCGGGAGATTGCTTGGTAAAATCAGGAACCGGGAATCGGGAGATCACGTGCGACTTCTCCTAAATATCTCACTTGTAATCACGTGCAAACTAAATCTCTCACTTGCTACGAACGGCAGGCGTGATTTTGCAAGTATAGAGTGGCACGTAGCTATAGTGCGGCCGCGCATGCACAATGGAGGAAGATGTGCTATGTGTTCCTGCAGTAGAAGACGCTGTCAATAACTTGACATCTGCGGAGGCGCATAATTACTTCTCGAAAGCTATCAGTGGAAAGTTACAGATTAGTGTAGATCCTCCTGTTCAGCCAAAAGGCGGCAGCTTGTATATCTACAACCTCGGGCCTGATTCGGACAAATGGGAACAAGAGAAGAAAAAGCTAAGGTTAGGTCTAGATATTAAAGAGTATAGTTACAATATAGCTAGCTAGCTTGTCTCAGTTTAACAAAACAAGTTTACATAACTATATTTCTAGAGTCATACAGTAATTAAATAAATTGTACATTGCAATTATTATAGGTGCGATCAATACAGATGGGTACATGTAGGATCTTACAGTGTCAAACATGGAGGATGTGAATTCAAGAAAAAAAGTAGTACCATTGATCTTGATTCTGTGGATAAAAAGGGTGATAACCGATTCAGAAGATTTGAGTTCTGGGGTATCGGGCAACATTTTATGCTACACTACGTTGGGGATGACACCTTATATCAAGGATATAGCCATCGGAACAGTAAGAATAATTCCAAGTCTTTTGTGAGATCAGCACCACATTTGAAGGATAAGGTGAGCAAAAAAAGTCTTGTGAATCAACTCACATTTATAAGCTATAGTAGTTTGCATTGTAAAGACCGTCTGAGTGTAATGTGCATAGTATAATTGATAAGGTATATAGCTATATTGCTTTTGTTTGTGTTTACATTATAGCATGTGCATGTGCATTGTGTATATGTTGTGTATAGCTCAGATGCACTGTACCTCAAGAGCAAAACTGCTAATTTTGCTCTGCTCTTGAGGCGCTTCATTTTGCTCTTTATCATATTACACTACTACACTCGTATCTTTTAAAAGTAATTGCTCAAAGCAACACTATGCCTTTTAGTTAAGCTTGGCTAAAATCTCTCTGAATTTAAAATAAACATGTATATGTTACCAAACCTATAAAGGAGGCAACATGGACATATAAAATTTGCCTACCTTTTATGACACATAAATTTTCTGCAAGAAGGTTATGTCATGAAATTCCAGTACTTTTACAAATTTGATTGGCCTATGTTATAGAATGCAAATGTTATTTGAGTGGTGAGATTTGATTTAAAGACAAAACGTGTGTATGATCATATGCAATATGCTTTTTAGATATTACAGAAAGATTCAATGAAGCCACATCGAACTGTTTATCAAGAATTAGTCAATGAAAGCAGCGGTGGACCTCGACATGCAGTGCTCACACCTAGAGATCAAAATCAAGTTAGAAATTTTCGTAAGGAAGTGGATAGACATACCAGACTATCCCATGACGCAATGTTTGACACGTACCACTTGTGTCATCAACTAAAGTTTAACAATCGAAAAGGTGAACCCCTTGATTTCATACGAAAATTCTTCGTGCACCCTAATGTAATTGTCCAAATGATTGGACAGCCAATAATCGAAGAGCTAGAAACTGCTTTGAAATTATCCACAGAACCTGTGACGCTTCATTATGACACTGTGTTTAATATGGGTGATTTCTACTTGTCGACCCTTATCTTCAAACACACAATGTTTAAAAACTCTCCTGTTCTGCCATTCGGATTTCTAGTCCATACCAGACGCTACCAAGTAGACCATATGCAGTTCATGGAAGCAATTCGTCAGTTGTCTCCAATTTTAGCTTCAAAAAGGATAATAATTGTATCAGACAGAGAATTCAATTTCTCATCAGTGTTCCCACTAGCCCAACAAGTTTATTGCTGGAACCACCTAGAACAAGATCTTCACTATTACCTCAAACAAAAAGCCAATTGTAATGCTGGTGAAATAAGCTACTTTGCTAATGTACTGAAGTAATTGATGCAACAAACCACAGAAACAGAATTTGATAATTGTTGGGATGAATTTAAAATAGTATGTCCTTTTCAATCCAAAGCATTAGTTCGTAACTATTTTGAGAAAAATCTGCTGCCCATTTTCAAAGAGACTTCGTCAATATGGGTACTAAAATCTGCTGGTGTAGTGAACCCACACAATGGAATTACCAATAATGCATCAGAATCCATGAATGCTGTGCTGCACAGACTTCAGAACTGGAAGCAAGTGCCACTTGATATTATTTGTTACTCATTATTTCAAATGTGCTGTTATTATCACCGGGAAATTGTGCGAGGTTCACATCAATGTGGTTCGTGGCAACTGAAAGACGAGTTTTTGTTTTGTCAACGAGATCCCTCGTTGATGCCTATTTTACCGAAAGTGGTTAACCCAGATGAGATTGTAGCTAGAGCTAAGGGTGACATTTATTGTCAATTGAATAATGGCAATGAAACCAGTTCTACAGAGACCGGATATGAGAATAGAAATGCTGCTGATGTGACAACTAACAGACCACCAAATAGCCAACTTGGACTAGCTTATCAAGCTATACAGAATAAGCAAGTTTCATTAGTAAATTCTGGCTGTTGGATGGTTATGGGCACAGATGGTACTACACCATATGCAGTCAGACTTTATCCAAAAGAGAGTTGCTCTTGTCCAGCTTCAGGTGTCTGCTATCATATTCTTGCTTGCAAAATAATGATTGGGCAGAATGTTGATGCTTTCTCAAACCCAAACATGACCTTGCTACAGCAAAAAATCAGAAGAAAAAACAAAGAGCGACCATCTGGAAGGAAACCACCCAGAGTAAAGGACTGTTGTCCAACAGAGGAAATAAAACAAGGTAAAGCTATAGAAGCATATTAATTTAATTTAATAATGTAGCAATTGGAACTTTAATGTGCTTATTTGCTATGAATTCAATTTTTAAGTATCTGTGATTTTACAGAAGAACCAGAAGACTTAGAAGAAAAAGCTGTTGAAGGAGTTGCTGATGACCAAGATTTTGTTAGCATCAAGGAAGAACGTACGTATACAGTTGATACTATTTTATGTTGCTATATTTAGTGACTTTTCTATTTATAGGCACAGAAAACAAATCTCATTCTCGTTCCCAGAAACGGAAGCATCCTAACAGTAAGTGTACTTGTTTATGTGCACAAAACAGTACTTAACAACTACACATGTTATTTATTAATGTTTATACATGCAGGCCAGCTGGATACAGACAATAGTTGTTGCAATGGAGAACAGATGTCATGTGCTCCTAAAAAGAAATTGAAGGGTGAGACATGCTAAAAATTTTGTAGCACTTTTACGTTAAATTTTGTACATGCAAATTTTATTAGGTGCCACAACCCTTGTACATCAGACAGATTCAAGTCCACCTCAAGAGGCCTGTGTACCAAATCATCCACTAACTCAGTTTCTGCTAGAATTAAAGGAAAAGGCCAGCAGTAGTGCTAAAATAAGGAGATGTGAAAGAAGAGTCAAGTTTTTAAATGAAGAATTTTGTTGGGACCGATTCTTATCTGAGTTAAATGTTGTCTGTCAAGATATTCTCCTGTACAATTATGTTTTGCAACCAAGCATTGATAAGGTAGGTAATTATATCTTCATTCATATAATATGTAGCCTCTGTTAAAATTTATCATTCCTTTAGGAAGTTACTGATCTTGACATTGGAAAGATTGCAGTACTTCAGACGAAAAGGAGTAATCAAATAGCCTTTTTGAGATGTTTAAACGATAAGGAAGATAAAACACCAAGAGTAGAGGTATTATATAACAATATCCATGCATAGATAGCGTTTACTGCAATATATTTTTGTAGGTTGTATCAAGTTACAGTGACCCTGATTATGCAGAACTAAACTATCATGCAGGAACTGCCAATCGTTCAAACATTGGAGTTGTGAATACCATTCATGTTGGAGTGCAAAGCAGTAAACAGAATGCAAAAGCCGAGATTATAACTGCAGTTTTGCTCCTGCACATTTGCAAACAACCGGATACGGATTTGGGAAAACTGCGCATTGATTTGGTTAAAGGTTTGCCACAGTTATTTTCAGTATTGCAACAAGATGATACTGGAACAGTCAATGGCATTTCACAAATTAAAAAGGACTATCGTGGGAAAGCAGAAGAGATGGTTCAGCTGTTTTGCTACTGCCAAACACCATGGGTTGATGGATCAACATCTGCCGCGCTATATGGCAATTCACAGCGAGACTTCAACATGTACAACTGTTCAAAGTGTGACAACTGGTTCCATAAGTATTGTTTGAATGCATGTGACATTACCATACCCAAACGGAATGCCGATTTTTTTTGCAGTGCATGTACTGTACCAGAATCTCTTCCATGGATGCACAATGAATACACCAACACTTGCACTTCTGATAACTTCCTGACAATATTGTCACTCCACTGCAAACAGTACAAATCTTTCTTGGATACCTTTGGTGACAGTGAAGCTGAGAACTCTCTCAAAGCAGCAATTGTATTGATGAATAAAGGAAAGCTGGATGAAGGAAAAACACTATTTTTGCATTTGCTTCAATCAAGATTAAATCTTACAATTTCTCAGGAGAATAATTTGAAATATGATTGTTTTGGTGGTGAGAATAATAGGTGTCTTTGCTTGTTCACACATATCTGGAAACTGGTAATTAAACTTAAATGTACCTCTGAGCATTGCCCTAATCATAACACGGAGGTAACGAAATACCCTTCTATGTTTTCCTTCAGCTCTGGATTAAATAACTTTAATGAAATTTTTCCTATAGCTGGAGATATGGTTGGTTACTGTGGTGCAGAATTTCATTGCCAACCACCAAATGAATCTCTCCA